>NW_006800631.1:61439-92296 GCF_000485575.1 Poecilia formosa | reverse complement strand
ATTTTTATGAACCCGGGCATAAGAGAGGATTTAACGAGTCAAAAGGTTTTTAAAGTTCAAGAATTTTTCCTCTCTTTTAACATTACCTAACTGGACACAGAGCTACAGAAGTACTTACCGGATCACACAGTCCAACCACAGGTGAGTGTCATTCATTGTTTCATTATGAAGCTGAAGGCAGCAGCAAAACACCAGTTCCTACGGCCAATTCTGTCCTCTTCCTCAGTTTGCTCCTTCTCATCTTCACCATCTCCTGTTTCTATGTTCCGATCGTTTTCAATGCGCTCTGGTTCAAATTAAAAAGGCTAAATAACTGGCTCCAAAACATCACTGTTTTGGCTGGAGGAGCCAGGCAGTTGGACCATTACCACGTCATTTACCCAGAATGCATTGCAGTGTGAAAAACATGGAGACATCCCTGTGAAAATATTTTATTAAAATTTATAAAAACTAAATAACCTACAGTATTATTACTGTGTTGTTTTTACATTTGAGATAAATATTTCCCAAATAAGGTCTATTTTTATTACTGGTCGTAGTTCCCTTTAAATAACTGTCTCTTAATAAAGCCTTTCTGAGAGACTTGGGATGCTACAAACTATCCTGTCGCAGATTAGATTAATCAGTAAGTTCACCGAAATTGCAGGTTTTAGCTTTTATTTTTAAATCGCTGATAAAAGACTCAATGCTGTCACCCTGTCTTTGATTTCTGGATTAAACTTGTGTCGCTCCATTGCTCTGTTGTATAAGAGGTTGCAAATTTCACAGAATTTCCATTTCTAACTGTCTGGATCCTCCCTTGATTCTGCCGGTGTGATGATGGCTCCATCCTCGTCATGTACAGCAGCAGAATAGACAAATGAGCTCGATGCCGTCTGGACCCGTGATGTTGAGAAGAATATAAGCTGGCTTGTCATGGTGCGCAGCAGCAATAAAAATGCTGCACTCCCGTTCAAAAATGCGACAGTTTTTGGCCACAGTCTCATTGAAAACCACAGGGTTGGGTCTGTGAAAACCTCTGCCATCATATATCCAGGACATGTGCGCTCCAGGCAACAGGCATAGACTGACGATTCAGGGCAAAAGAAAAAAAAAATTCTTTGGAAGAACAGAAAATAAGGAGGAAAAAAAGCCTTTGAGTGACAGTTTTACAATCCCTTCTGACACCATATAAATGCTTGCTCTTTGCTCCTTGTAATAAAAATAGGACAGGCAACCAGTAGAGATTTCACTTAAAAGGAGTTTTAGTGATAAGAACCGTAGCTAATAGCTTGCACATACTAAGTACCTCAGACAGAGACGTTACATGCATACCACCTGTACGGCAACCGCTGTAGGACAAAATAATAATTTCACAAATGATAGTAAATGTCCGTACTCCAACATTATTTGTGGGTTATAATTGCAAAATAAGCGAAATGGCATGCCAGCACTCCTAAGCACTGCAAGCCACCATCCTGAAAATGGACAAGAATACTTTTTGAGGAGCATCTGATAAAGAAGAAATATGATTCTTCTTTTGTGAAGAACCATATTTTGTACGATTTTTCACAAAATACCCACGATTGTCAAATGGCGAAAAATGGAAATTGCAAAGTCATTATCCATGGGGGAGGATGGCCTGCAAAAAAATGTGATGCTCTCTCTATGACTCTTTTGTTACCTTTGGTTCCAAAAGTGTGGGGCGCGCCCCTAAAATGGGGTGGAAGGTTGGGCAGTGCCATTGCACGATGAAAAAAGATAAAACTCTCAGGGAGCTGTTCATGTTTTAACCCCATTTTGCACAATAAAATAACACTGACAATAAAGAAAACTCTCTTCAGAAAAAACAAAGCAGTTACACAAAAGTGTTTCACTGTAAAGATGGTTTGTAGTTTGTTTTGTTGCAACCTGAAGTGTGAAATAAACTTCAGCGGAGTTTGAAAACAAAATATGTGTATAGGTTTGTCTGGTTTAACAATGTGTGTGCCCAGTTGATTTTTTCCTTTCTTTTTTGGGGGGGATTTTATTGTAATCCATAGGGGGGCCCAGAAGAAAATCTTTGGGAACCACTGGCTTAAGGGTTTGATGCATACTGAAGCAGGATTGTTGTCGCCAGGTGACTTCCAGGTGGCCTGTGTATGTAAAGTGTGTGTGCAAATACCAATGTGCCCAGCAACATGGCCATGCATTGACTGTTTGGCTTCAGATGAAGTATGGGAGAGCCTTAAATCAGGTCTTCACACTTTTTGCACATTAACCAGAAAACAGAAATTGCTCCATCATTATGTCTTCTGAGGTGGAATATGAAGTAGTGTTTTACCACAGGTTTGGTTTACATACTATACCAAAGCAAAAAAAAAAGTTAATTCTTTCCATTGCGTATAGTGAGGGTGAGCCTCATGCTACTAAGATAACACTGTCTGGAGCCAGTGCACTCATTCAATGTCTACTACCTGCCATCAAATGAAACATGATGTATCTTAGAAGATGATTCACTTTCCATAGAATTATTTAATATATATTGGAATTAATCTATATGAACACATTTTAACAGCTTCATAGTGATTGCACTTAAATAATCATTAAAATCAGCCCCTGTGTCTTTCTTAGGAATGCAACCTTCACATTCACTAAATGTCATAAATTATATCATAAATGTTATGCTGTTTCATATAAACTGCAAACAAAAATAAGAGTAAAAAAATGACGGTCAGTACTGTTAGTGTAGATTCCCTGTTCTTAATGGCATGATAATGATAATAGCTTAAATAGAAGGCAACTGGAAAAAGAACCTCACATGTAAAATTATTTTTCATTTCTGATCATGGCTAGAAGGCTCTTAAGAAATATTCAATTATATAACAAGTGTAAATTTGCAAGTAAGAAAAAAGTCTCAAACACACAGCCAAGGAAACTCTTATTTGGTTTCAGAGAAAGAAAGTAAAATTTCTACAATTCCCCAATCAAATTGCCTGACACATATTTTAATTGAAAAACTATAGAAAGAACTAAAGATCAGTGTGCAAAGAAATAGTTTCCAAAACTTAAAGTAATGCATATTCAAAACTTATTTTTCCTCCTACATCCCAGGTTACTTGCATAACATCACAAGAACACTTTGTTAAAATAAAATTATGTATACAATTATCAGCTTTATTGAAAGTTTATTAAGAGTTTATTAGAAAGTTTATTACCTTCAAAAGTTCTGTTCCACATGTGTGAGGTTATCTCAGTACCGTTTGTCTTTGAGTATCCATTCTTCATGCCTTCATGTAACGCAATGGAATATAGCACCAAGGCATCATGGAATCCTTCAACAAACATGTTAACCTGACAGGATAGAAAATGTGCTAAGTCAAAAACAGGAGATGACCCAAATAGATTAGTTTAAGATTTTATTTCAAATACTTACTGTACTGGAAGTAAATACAGTAAAAATTGAAAATACAGCAATTATTATTGCAGTTAGTGGAGCTCCTGCATTTGTGTTCTGAGTTTATATTTGTCATCCATGTATGAACTTGTGAGAGTTATTACTGCTGGCTAAAACAACAGCAAAGATCAACTAAGTTTCCATTTAACCAAAAACAAACATGATCTTGGCCTTCCTGAACCCTAACTGATGACAGGAACCTTATGAATAATGCAAGGACACACAAAACAACCACTCCAAATTATTTTAGGTTTAGGATGGGTGCTGGCCATATAATTAGAATATCATGAAAATGTTTATTTAAATTAGTAATTTCATTAAAAAGTGAAACTTGTACATTATATTCATTTAATACACACATTATACATATATTTCAAATGTTTTTTTGTCATGCAAATTTGGTTGGAGTGTCATCGTTCCAGCCAAATTTGCAGTACTGTAATTCCGTCACACTTTGTGCCATCTGAAAAATTGCAACCATTTCTAAATTTGGAGACGTTGTGCCAGTATATATATATATATATATATATACTGGCACTTTGGGGTGGGAATTTCACTCCCACCCACACCGTGGCAGGGAGTGAAATTGGGTTAATTTCACCCCCTGCCACGGGAGTCTATTAAAATGGGCACTATTTTAATATGATGGTAAATTGCGAAAATAACTTGCTAGATATTGAAAGTTCCTGTTGTTATGGATAAATGGCAAATATATTTACTCAAAGGACATTTAAAGAACTGAATTAAAGTAAACAACAATATTTCTCATCCATTTTATTTTAAGACATAAAGGGTTAATGTTGATTATTATTACTGAACTAATGAAATCCGAATTCAGTATCTCAGAAAATTAGAATATTACTTATGGACAGTACAAAAAAAGTTTTTTTTTTTTTTTTTTGGGAAATGTTGGCCAACTGAACAGTATGAACATAAAAAGTAAAAAATTATGAGGATGTACAGCACTCAGTAATTAGCTGAGACTCCTTTTCACCAATTCAGCGTGACATGGAGTCCATCAGTCTGTGGCACTGATGGACTCCATGTCCATCAGTGCCAACCTGGGCTCTCATGTCCATCTTATGAGAGCCCAGGTTGCTCTGATAGTGACCTTCAGTTCTTCTGAATTGTTGAATCTGGAGTAGCTTCCTCTTCACAATACCCCATAGGTTTTCTATGGGGTTAAGGTCAGACGAGTTTGCTGGCTAATTAGCCCTTTCATGCATGAATTATGATCCAGTAAGTCAGGATTTTTTTCCAAAGTAATTTTGATTTTCCCAGGGCATAAAAATAAGGTGGGAAGAAAAATTTGTAAAATTTTCTTCTTATTTGTCCACTTAGGTGAACAACATGTGTGTACGTCTTTTCAACTAATGAAATGCTGTATATTATAATGTGAATATACTTTGACATTAGTTAATAGAATGCATAAATATCGAACATTGTATTCAACTCTCATCCTACTCTAATGTTCATTACTGTCTGATCCCTTAATTCAGTCCGTCTCATTCAACCGCTTGATCTCATTTTTAGTCTTATTTTTGCTCCTTCTGAAGCAGTATGATTTTATTATGGACATTTTTAATTTTATAAAACTAACAACATTGAATATGAGACTTCAGCCATTCTGTTGTTTTCTGTTGTTTTCTGTACCATAACAGTACTGTCTCTTCAGTTTCAGACTTATATCAAGGCTATGTTGTATGAAAATGCGCAAAGCACCCAGGTTGCAAACAACACATTGGATGCAGATGTATTTAGTTTTGTCTGTGGGCTGGATGTTGATATTTTTAATTGCAGGGTCAGTGTTCTCCAGACCTCAGCCTGATCTCATGGGGTGTCTTAGACCAATGGTGTCCAAAATCAGTCATGGAGGGTCAGCATCCTGTATGTGTTAGTTCTCTCCCTGGTTCAACACACCTGGATCAAATGGTGGCTCATTAGGGACCTCAGGAGAAATGCTGAGGAGGAAGTTACTACTACTGGGCAGAGAACTAAAACATGCAGGATGCTGGCCCTCATGGGCCAACTTTGGACACCACTGCTTTAGTCACCGGTCTGCATTTCAACGGTGATGGGATGGCACTGGTACTGTTGAGCGTGTCTGGATGGAATCTTCATTTATTAGCACACAAGCTACAGATTCCTTGAAATGTAAAATATTCACCTTCTCCAAAAAGTGGAAAAAACACTTAGTATGATGTTAAGAAGAAGACCTGGTTCTGATGATCAATACATTCTTGATCTTGAGTATCTTTTTTATGATATTCTAATTTTATGGCCAGTATTCAGTATATTGAAGTATTCCGTATTTGTTTATACCAAACACTAAGCATATTAAAATGATTAGAAAAATAACAAATTAAATATATATTATTAAATAAACTTGAAGTATTCTGGAACAAGACAAAGTCTCCAACGTCAGTTCTTTCATGTGCAATCTTGATTTACTCCCCAACCTTAGTGAGTATTGGATAAGTATGATTGAATTAAATTATCTAGCATGATTGCCTGCTTCAACAATTATTGAGTTAGGTCATTACACTTACAAGATGAGTGAGTGAGTGAATAAATGTACTTTTTTAATCCCAGAGAGAGATTCTTTCAGTGCTTAAAAGCCTGTCAGTGCTTTTTATCAACAACGGTACAATGCAATGAGGCAGATTCTGCTGGAGGTTATCATCTTCTCCGTCACTACATGCATTTTTAGCAAACTCAACAAATCAATACAATCAACTGTACACTCCTTAAAGATGAGAGATTGTTGCAAAGTCAAATCAGTGATTCAATACAATAATCTGAGCTTCCTTAGATAATGAACTGGACTTGACTGAACTTGAACTTCTAATTTAGTAAATTATTCAATGAAACTGCTGCTCTTTGATGCAGCAGAGAATCAGAAAAGTACTCCCCATTATTCACCAGGACAAAAGTTTGCCTCTCTGCTCATGACATACCTCTTTAATGCATTCCAAGAAAACTTCACCCCAGCTTCATCAAGCGCTATGAAATTTAATCCATCAGTTCCACAGATGCTTATCTCCATCTCCCTGCCACTATTTGTCAATGTTCCATGTTTCTCAGATCAAATCAGTCCATCCTTGGATGATGTTTTCAACAATGCAATGGTTGCCATCCATCTGACTTCTGGCTGCCTCCACTCTCCTCTTTCCTTATCCTGTCATCTTTATCCTCCTTCAAGCAACCTGTCTTCACTCCAGCAACCTTTCTAAGTCCATGCTCCAGTCTTCTCATTTCAAGCATCCAGCATCTTCTGTCACTCTTCTCCAAGCCTCATTGCACCATCTGATCAACCATCAAGCCAAAGGCCTCCGATTCCACTCACTCCTCCCTGGCTTTCATCTATCTTTTCACCTTGATTCACTTTCAGCTCAATTTCTCAGTGAAGAGAGGGAGAAGTGGTGCATGATTATGCAGATTTTCTGCGGTGTTCTAGAATTGTGTTCTGCCTGTAGGTTTAGAGGAAGTGAACAAAGCCTTTCAGTCTGTGTTGGCCATATTTCCAAATACTGAATTAACATTTACAGCTGCCTTGTTCAGATCAGCATTTTTCTCCTCGCTGTGGGGGATGGCTCTTTACAACGCAGGCAATTTCTGGTAAGCTTCATAGCATCAAACCAATGGCATACATACGTCTCACAGGTAAACATTAATGACTGAACATAGTCCATGCCTCAAACAAGCAATTGTTTCTCAAGATCCAAACTTTCTGTCTGAAGCAAAACATGAAACAAGGGGCTGGTTTTGGCCAGGACAGAATTAACAACAGTAAAGACAACAGCCACTGCAGCTAATAGCAAACAGTTATGGGCACCTCTTATCAGAGCAGTATTTCTCCTTCATTACTAGTCACAAATCTTGGTATCAAAGTGAGCCCAGCTCACTTTTGAATCTCATATCAACCTCCTCTGCAAGACCTCCTTCTACAAAACATTTCCAAAATCCGTCCCATTCTCTCCTTCTCAGACACTGAAAAACTGCTCCATGCCTTTGTCTCCTTCAGACTGGACTACTACAATTCACTTCTCATTGGGATTCCTAGCAAGAGCCTGCAGAGGCTCAAGTACATCTAAAACTCTGCAGCTAGGAACCTGATGAGAGAGCGCAAAAATGACCACATCACTTCTTCTTGTACTGTTTTGATTGTTGATTCTGTGTTGCATGACTTTGTGTTTATGATGTAAAGCACTTTGAAATGCCTTGCTTCTGAAATAAAAAAATTGATTGATTCTTCCATCCATCCATTTTCTGTACACCCTTGTCCCTTAGCGGGGTCGGAGGGTTGCTGGTGCTGATCTCCAGCTAACGTTCCAGGCGAGAGGCGAGGTACACCCTGGACAGGTCACCAGTCTGTCGCAGGACAACACAGAGAGACAGGACAAACAACCATGCACACACACACACACACACACACACCTAGGGAGAATTTGGAGAGGCCAATTAACCTGACAGTCATGTTTTTGGACTGTGGGAGGAAGCCGGAGTACCCGAAGAGAACCCAAGCATGCACAGGAAGAACATGCAAACTCCATGCAAAAAGACCTGGGCCAGGAATTGAACCCAGAACCTTCTTGCTACAAGGCAACAGTGCTACCAACTGCGTCACTGTGCAGCCCTGATTGATTCTTGTTTTTTCAAATTTACTTTTTTTATTGTGACATAAATGAAAGACAAGTGTTAGAAATGAGTGTGCAAAAAAGACAATAGAGAAAAGAAAAAAAGAAAAAGAGAAATAGAAGAGTCCAGTGTGGTACCTGGGTACTTGTAGTGTTGTTGATATGATAAAGGAAAAGGGAAGATAATGTTAAAATTACTGATCAAGTAATATAGCATTACTACTACTAGAAAAACAACAACAAAAAAAAACCTAATAACAAATAACAATGTCAGCTATAATAACTAGAGGCTGTCTGCCCCTGAGGCCAAAGATCAGAAGGCGCATCACAGTGAACCCAGACAACAACCAAACCAAACCATCAGTGCAGAGGTCACCACTCAGCCCATGTCAGAAATGACAATGAAAGGCCCACCTTGTGTCCTGTGTTTTAAACGTTTTGATGCAGCCCTAGTCTTGTGTTATGCAATTAAAAGAAAGAGATGGCAAAATGGGATGTGATCCCGGCTTAGACCACGCTTACCCTATAATTTGTGTATTCCGCCTCTTTTTTAAAAAAATTTTGTTTATTCATTCATTTTTTGTGTTTATCTTAAGTTTTCTTTCATGATGTCATTGGAATAAAATAAAAATAAAACAAGAAAAAAGAAACTTAACAAAATATCCTTAGTTGGCTAACAGTAAGCTTGATGGAGCACAGTAGACAGAGGTCTGGGACCCCACCCCAACGATTTCCCTATATTCCCTCTCTCCAGTGGCCTATACCAGAGCAGATGGCACCATACCATACCAACTTTATTTATAAAGCACTTTAAAACAACCACAGCTGATACAAAATGCTGTACATTAAAACACAACATAATTAAAAAAAACAAAAATAAAAAAATAAAAACTCTTACAGTTTAAAAACAGACAAACAAACATATAATTTAAAACTAGATCCTGCTGGAGTTGAAAGCCAAATAAAATAGATGGGTTTTAAGACGAGCTTTAAAAGTGGACAGTGAAGGGGCCTCTCTAACCTGCAAAGGCAAGTCGTTCCATAACTTAGGAGCCATGACAGAGAAAGCCCTGTCCCCTCTGAGCTTCCTTCTTGATCTCGGTACCTCCAAGAGCAGCTGATCTGTGGACCTGAGAGACCAATAGGGTATGTAGGGGTGAAGAAGCTCAGAGAGGTAAGCCGGGGCAAAATTATGCAGTGATTTAAAAACAAACATAAGAATTTTAAAATGAATTCTAAAATATACAGGCAGCCAGTGAAGTGAGGCCAGGACAGGGGTCACTTGCTCTCTCTTTTGAGTTCCTGTCTAAAGTCATGCAGCAGCATTCTGATCCAGCTGCAGACGTGAGAGCAGCGACTGACTGACTCCCAGATAAAGTGAGTTACAGTAATCCAATCGAGTCGAAATAAAAGCGTGGATCACTGTTTCAAAATGCTGCCTGGAAAGAAAAGATTTCACTGATGCCAATCGCTTTAAATGATAAAAAGTGGACTTAACCACGAATCTGATTTGGCTGTTCAATTTGAAATCACTGTCCATCTTAAAACCAAGATTAGTAATAACAGGTTTAAAATATACCTCCAAGGACAACAGAGGAGGACTCACAGGAGCCACTGGGTCCAAACACCATCACCTCTGTTTTCTTTTCATTAAAATTTAAAAAGTTCAAGGCCAAACAAGCTTTAATATCACCTNCAAACACCATCACCTCTGTTTTCTTTTCATTAAAATTAAAAACGTTCAAGGCCAAACAAGCTTTGAACTTCTAGACATGCCAGGAGATGTTTGATGGAATGTACATGAGGACAGAACCCAGAGGCAGTAAATATAGAGAGAAAAGCAGTGGGCCCAGAATTGAGCCCTGCGGTTCACCAGCAGATGATTCAGAGTCACTAATATTCACAGAAATTGTTCTGTCCTCCAGGAACCATTTAAGAACAGTGCCACCAATAGCTACAATGTGCTGTAATCGCGATATTAAAATGTTGTGGTCTACTGTATCAAAGGCATCAGTTAGGTCAAGTAAAATCAGAACATGTTGACCAAAATCACATGCAAGAAGGATGTCATTAAAAACTCTTATTAAAGCAGATTCTGTGCTATGAAGAGTTTTAAAACCTGACTGAAAAACCTCCAGAATGCCATTTTCACCAAAGGATGACATACTCAAGCTGACATTATTATCAGTGATAATAATAGTACAAAACAGCAACAACCATAATAATTATAGTAATATTCAACAATAATCGAAGAACAAACACAACAGTTGGATGAATTCAGTGCAAGAAAATACTGTGAATGTGTGTGTTTGTGTGTGAGGTAAAACAATAATCTGTTATGTCTATCCAGAAACTGATTCTGAAAAAAACATTGATTTAATTAGCTGGTTAATAAAAACTTCATTAGAAGGTATGTAAGTAAAAGTGTATTTTAATAGTATTTAAATTGTATTACAGTACAATTTAAAGTGTACTAACTACTAAGTGTACTTTCATGTACTTTTTTGGAACAATTTGTTATACTTAGTATACTTTAAGTATATTGTTTTTTATGTATTATAAACATGCTTGATTAGTATATTTTGAGTGTACTATTTTTGTGATTGAATTACATTTAAAATATATTTATAATTTAAGTATATTAGTATTACATATTTCATATATTAGTAGTGTGATCACAGTATTCTACAATTATACTTTTGTATTATAATTGCTAGTGAAGTACACTTTTTATTTACTTAATGTCTTTCATTATTCTGCTTTGCCACTTTGTACATTACATGCTTCATACACACTACAGTACAGTATATTAGACTACCAGAAGACAGAAGGATCAATTACAACACACTTTCCAAGTTAAACAAATTACATTGTGTATTCAATATATTCACATTTTTCAAGAGCACATTGCCAATATACNACAGAAGGATCAATTACAACACACTTTCCAAGTTAAACAAATTACATTGTGTATTCAATATATTCACATTTTTCAAGAGCACATTGCCAATATACCATCACAAAATTGTACAAATTGTCAATATATTAAAAATGTACAGACAACGTGCTTAAGAAAATCAGCACAATAAAACAATTGGTACACTTTAGAGGAAATGTGAAAAATATTTCACCAAGGAGAGAGTATTGTTTCAATTTAATGCCATGGTATTCCAGTATTACTGCAGACAAACTGACATTTCTCTTTCCTAAGAACAGTGAGGATCAGTGACAGAACATTCCCATTCACTGCACCACTGCACTTTACAGAAACCTACGAAAAGTACAATAAAGCAATTAAACAGAGAAAGCATTTGTATTTTAAAGAGTACAGAAAAACGGCAAAGAAAAAAGTATGACTTACAATTTTAAGATGTTGTGGACTCGCTATGTATGTGACATCATCAGAACTGATGATGATTGGGACCAGATGCCTGAGGTGAAAAATCATTTCTGGGTGTCTTCTTTGCCTGTATAAGTTAAAAGTAGATAAATAGTCAGCAGTATCATAAAATCAGTTGATGTTGGGATCAACTATGAAGTCGTTTTAAATGTGGACCTAAGGGAGACAAACTACCTTAAAATCTTTCCATCCATGATCTGAACACGCTGATCCTTGCAGGGTGGTGAGGGCGGCTGGTGGTGCCCATCTCCAGTAGTCATCAGATGAGAGGCGGGGTTCACCCTGGAAAGGTCACCAGTCCATCACTGGGCCCTGAAAACTAACAATAAACAACATGTATGAAAGAAAAATGTTAGATCAACAAGGATAATAAATTCTGTCCAATTATTTTAAAATCAAATCATGTTTATTAAGAACTTAGTGTTGGTTACACACCAGTTTTTGCTGTGTGTGTGTATATATATATATATATATATATATGTGTGTGTATGTATGTATATATATAAAAATAGCCTTCCACCATGAAGACGATGTGGAGGTTCATCCTCAGAACAGGTTGTTGTTCTGGTGGAGCCAGAGCCTCTTCTGAGACAGGAAAGTCTTTAGGTTTTCTAATTCCTGATCCCTGGCTTCCTCTTTCATCTTCATTTGCTTGGACTGCAAAAATATGTTGAAGATAAAAACAATGATGAATTAGTTATAACAACAGCCTCACAATATCAAAGTGTCTTTGGCATACTTAGCTTAATTAAAACCAGTTTATGAAGAAAACTATATTAAGTCGCAACAAACAGAGCCTCCATGCAGTTATAACATGAAGTTGAATGATTGTTATAGTAATAATCATAAAAATCACAATAAAACTGATAAAATATTTCTGAAACCAACGTAAGTTTGTTTATATATGCTTTTTATACGTAATACTTTTTTATACTTTTTATGCTTTTTATACGTACTTTTTATAATTAAATGAAGATAATTAGCATTTTTAAGCAAACTTACCACCAGCTAGCAACACGTAAGCAGCCTTCATTCCTTCGGGCTCCTTCCAGGACCCACATTTCATTTCCATCCAGTTCTTGTCCAGTTGTGTTGTCGTCTAACTCAGACTAGGATGTCACCAGCTTAAATTTACCAAAACTACTAACTATTATCAAGGTCCTCTCTAATTTTGAGGCAACATTATGTGAGTAAAAATGGTGAATTTGGACAGCATCTGTTACCTTCACTGGCTTCATGGCTTTTCTTCTTTTTATGGTGCTTTTCAAAAAACCTGAAAGTGTGCATTACTGCCACCATCTGGTCTGGAGTGTGAACTGGAGCTAATGCTGTTCACTTATACATCCATTACATAACAATGCCGTTACATCATACATTTGAAAATGAATTGGGTAAAGACATCTTCCATGTTTTAAAAAACTGAAAACAACAGATCATATTTAAAGAGATGTAAAACTGAAGATACCTGTTACATTTAATGTTAAGGACAAGTATTGTTTTTGTTGTAGAAACTCTGTCACTAAATTGTCAATGTTTAATATTTTGAGGCATGAACACATTATTTACTTTGTTAAAGAATATTACATCAAGTTCCACTATAAGGATTATATTTTTTTTATTCTTCGACATTTTAAAAGATCATTAAGGCACCTAAAAAGGTATACTCTATTAGCATTTAGTATACAATCGGATGTAATTTAAAATAAATTAAAATTTCAGTGTATTTAGTAATTTACTTTTCAAGTAAGCATTAAGTGAATTTTAAAAAATTATATTTTGAGCATTTATTTTAAAATATACACAACATTTTTTAAAACCATATTGTTTCACTTGAGCAAATACATATTTTGTTCCCTTAAAGTATACTTTTATTTAATGTATTTCTTAAAAGTGTATTTTGATAAAATTATATTTAAGTGTGTTTAAAGTTATGATGTCAAAATTGGTACAAGCATACTTTTTAGTATACTTTGTATATATTTATAGAACACTTAATACTTAGTGTACTTAAACTTACAAATGTAAGTATATTTGAAATATACTATATATATTTTTCACTAGGGTAAATAAAATCTATTATTATTATTATTATATTATTATTATAGCTTCAATGTTTATTACCCCATAATACTTCAAGGTCATCCAAGTTTCAGTGTAAATAACATAATAAGTACATGATCAATGAAACCATGAACCAAACTCCTGATGACCCAGTCTGAGAGGGCTGGTGAGTTCCCACCTGGTGAGTGAGCCCTGGAAAGTAGGGAGAGATTCCTACCAGAGCAGAAGGTAGTGCCTGCAGCGGACCCTTCACGTTCCCAGGAATCATAGGTCACTATTCCAGGACTTGGGGGCTTGAAGTTTAATTCAAAGCTAATTGCACAAATCACCATCAAGTGTGGTATATAACAAGGTGACACTTTTGGTCATTGCTTTGCATAGGTTGGAACCTTTGGACTTAAGTCATTACAAGGGGTGGCTATAGACACTGGTTAAAATATCTTTGAATCCCACAAATGAACAGTAACTTTGAATAGTGTTCAAGGACATATGCTAGAACCAAGTACCCACAGAGAAAAAGAGCAAACTAAATTGTAAAAACAAAGTCAAAATTATCAATACATCTGTGCTACCAGTCATAAAGATGACATGGAATTACAATAGCTTGAACAAATGAGTAGAAAGATGCCAATGATGTTAAGAAAAGGAATCTCTCTATGTGATGGCTGCAGTTACAGCCACACAGATGGAGTCATGTTCAATCACACAACTTGTATAATAGGGTTAAATAAAAGAAACCTTTTATTTAAAGTTCAACTTTCCTGAACTTTCTACCTCATTTCATCACCCTTAGCATGCTATTGAATACATACCAAGGACTAGTGAGCCACCATGCAAGATTAAAAAAGCAAAGATCTTGGAGTATATCAGGAAGATGAATCCCAATAATCAATTTCTAAATTATTATCTCAAGTAGTAGAAATCCAATTGCCAAAACTGAGGACAAGGGATAATCGTCATTAAAATAAAAGACATTTTTACAAATTTTGTCATGACGTGAGGATCAGTTGTATATAAAAGAATGTGAACATTTGTTTTATTTGGAACAGACGGAGATACATACATTTCCACAGTCATTGCAGTCATAAAGGCCAAGTCCCTCTATGGATCTTTTCATCTCCATGGAGAAGTTCTCATACTCTGGCTTGACTGTTCTGAGTAGAGTCACTGTGTTTAGGGAGGCATAGGCTTGCCTGGCATCGTCGTCAAACTCATCCTCTCTCTTCCAAGAGCCATTGCCTGGAATGTTTAATTAATCACATTTTAATTGAAAATTATGTAACTACAATATAAACATAATTTTCAATTGAAAACTCCCCCCTTTTGCAAAATTATTAGATAATTTGCTAAATAAATAAATAAATACATTTGAAATTAAATTCTAAACTCATTTTTTTATGTCAAGATGAACTATTGGACATTGAGCTCTTATGTTAGAAAGACATACAAGCTCAACAACAAAAATATGTATTGTTTTTAATGTATTATTTAGGTTATTCAACCATCAGATTGACACAGATTTCTACTACTATCTATGAAGCTTTCAAAGTGTTTCAGGAACCCCTAATCATTTCTCCTACTACTTCTTTAGAAACGTGGACAGTGGATGCTGACAATAGTGTTGGGGACGTCTGTGCTGCAACATATTTAGCATTGAGATACTATTTAAGAATTGAATAGCTTTGGCCATTGGCCAACTCATTTTTGCACTACTTGGACACAACAGTTGTCTTCTCCAGGGTAGGGTTAGGGCAAGTGCCCTCTATTGAGTCTCCTTTTTGTTTTCTTTTTTCAATATTTTATTTATTTTTTTATTTTATTTTTAGGGCACAAACATGTTTGTACCCCTCTATAATGACAATTACAAAATAAATTAATCTGGCTGCCCTCAGTCTAATAATGATGTGAACCGATTCTCAGTGCCCTTGCCTCCATGTTGTTAAGACACTGGCCCTATGGTGAGAAAGAGGGGGACGGAACTGCGTTATGGACACACATATATGTGTCCATAACTATCAAATTATGGACACATATATGTTTTTTTTCAACATACACTTGTTTGTGGTTTGTGAATATAAATGTAGGTCCAGATGTTGAAGTTATAAAAATCGTTTTTATTTATTTTTGTAATTGTCATTGTAATAGCGAGAAAGACCCCATCCTTGCCCCCCAACACAGAGATGGTTTGGCTGCAGAGAAAATTTCTGACTTTCGCTAGAGGCAACCTGAGTCGGTCCCACTACTGTGAGTCAGAATCAAATATCCTGATATAAAGAAACAGTATCGTGACTGTCACCGTGACGCACCTCAAAGTCCTGGTACCGCCTGCTTAGTGTTTGCTCCCTGCTTCGCTTGAACCTAACGTGGGTTCGTACAGAAGCGTATTGTCATCATGGAGGAAAAATTTTGTTCGACCACTATCAGTTACAACGTGATAGTTATACTGTACAAATTGATAGCTATATTGTAAAAATGTGACAATATATTGTATACATGGGATAATTATATTGTACTAACATGATAGTTATACTGTATAAATGTGATAATTTCAAACCCAGAAGGTGGTGGCAGCATACTTTTAGTGTAGGCTTATGGAAGGCTACTAGAGTGGCTAACTGGAATTAGTCAAGTTTTCCTTCATACTTGGGCTATGATATGGAGAAATACTTATGTTACTTCGCACTGTGGTTGAAATCATTAATAGTATGCACACTCTGAGCAAGATTCTAAACAGAATGGGACTGCACAGAAGGAAACATCAGTCCGATATTCCAGATGTGGTAGCGTTCCTAGTTGGCTTCCGATTGCAGCTTCTGATCCGGTAAATAGCCAAAGGGCAATTGTTATGGAATGAAAGTGTGGCCTATGTGGTTCTGGTGGCTTCTATTGGTGTGGCAATGAATGACAAGGAGCTGCTCAAGTTGGCATCAGTTGTTTCTTTAATTCTCCATCTGTATTTCACACAACGGGCATGGAGGTAATAAAACAACCTCCTCGTCGGTGATCCTCATGGCTCTGAGGATTACCCATAATACAGTAACCACGATAAAATCATTTAAAATTACAGTGATCGCATAGTGGATTTTGTTTTACAGTAAAAGAACAACCAGTGAGTGTCTTTTTCAGAGAAAATAAAGCAACTAATTAAAATGTTCTGAAAAATAAAATAAAATGCTGACATTTTATTAACTAGATGCCATTTTTATGTTTTAGTTTATATAACCTTGCATTTTAGAACAATGCAGAAACATAAATGAACCATATCATTATATAAAACTTAATATAAAACTCAGTCTCATGTTAACCATCTGCTACAGTTGATTCGGTAAAGCATACTTGCATTTCACACAACGGGCATGGAGGTAAGGTCAGTCTCTGGCATAAAACAAGCTCCTGCAAGGAGGAGTCATAGTGTTACTGCGTGGGAAATTCCCACGAACTAAACATTCTCACACAACAAAAACGACATAATAACAGAACTAGCGTGACCCCGACCGAACACACCCCAACAATATGAAAAACGAAAACCACAAACACACTTCACAAAATAATCCGTGTAAAACCAAAGAACGAACCATACACGGTTCATATGCATAAATAATAGTTCTTTATCACATAGCAGAGACACGTTATCTCGTCGGTGATCCTCATGGCTCTGAGGGTTACCCATAATACCCCGCTCTTTCTAGGGTGAATGCAATACAACTTTTTACCACTAGATGGTGCATTTTAGCAGGATTTAACCTGAACCATTTTAACTATGTTACAAAAACATCTTCAATCATAACGGAGGTCTTTGCTGAACATTTTCTGTTCAGATTTTTATTGCACAAAACAATAGCTGAACAACGGCAACTGCTGTTCGTAACCAAGCAACCGAAATCAACAGAAGGCAAGATAGTGACAAAAAACAAAACTGTATCCTGTTAAGTGTTCTTCAAAATAAAAGACTTCCTCTCTCAAAAATAAATCAAGTTCTATTTTGTATAGGCTTCACCCTTTAAGGCAATCGCTAGTGGGTTTACCCCTTATGCATGAAGTGCAGCACTGAAAAAAGCTTAATCCATGTCCACCTATTGAGTGGGTACCACCCCTGTCTGTATAAATAATGGTCAGACCGGATCCCATTTTTTCTTCAGCATAGCGATTGCAACACTGCTTTAAAAGTGAAGATGTCTTATAATGGTACCATCTGTTGTTGCTCGTCTTTTCAGATGGACACCACATCATGTCTTCGATGGACACCAGATCTGTGAGGGATGCCTGGGCCCTTGGCATGTCGACCTCGCCCTAATGCCTCAGGCCTCTTGCTGCTCCTGTGCTCTCCTCCCACTGAAGGAGAGGAGGCAGAGTCTAGCCTTTCCAAGGCTGGCGCTCGGCGGGGCGATGGGCCCACTAAGTCAGGGCTCTGTGTGTCCAACTATACCTCGCTCTCAGCTTTGGGCTCGCTCCTCCTCAAGCTAGCTAGCTAGCTTGACTGAGGAGGTGGCTAACACTAAGGGGGTTCCTGTCCCCCAGTACCCCCCACTATATTCAAACGATCTGGTGAGACGGTTTGGCTCCGCCCCAAGTCGTCACCTGCACCCCATCTGACCTCAGTTTCCCGCCATAATTACGTACTTAGCTGAGGCAAACGCTGAGTCCGCGAAGGTGAGGGCGCCTGTCTCCACCTATGCACCAATCACCACGGTGGAGAAGTTCACGGAGCAGAGTTTTCCCTCTGTTCCCCCTGTGGATCTGCGCCTCATTGACGTGTTTGTGACCAAGACATACAATTAGACCAGCGGTCTTGTCCCCTTCTAAGCATGATCAGCTGATTACCAGGTTCTCTGACCGGATCCATCAGTGTGCCTATCAGATAACGGCAGCCAGAAATAATTCCGCTTTGTTGGTGTACGGCATCTCCAAGAGGGTGGAGGAAGCCGTCTTGCCAGAGGAGCTGAAGGGCTCTCTCTGTAAGGCGGCTGATGCCATACTCAATCTATGCACCACCTCAGCGGTTGTTACTCACGGATTGCTGCCTGGGCCACTCTGATCCAGGGGACCACCTGGCTCTGCCTGTTGCCATCAATGGCTGAGAAGCTCCAGAAGGACCTGGAGTCCATCCTGGACTGGCCAGCCGCTGAGATCACTGAGAGATTCTTCTCTGGCTCTCGGTGAAGGCGGACGCTTTTTCCCTCTGCTCCCTCCCTGCCAATGTCTGCCCTGCTTGCTCTGTTTTTGTCCTGTCTTTTTCTATATTTTTGGAGCCTTTCTTTGCACATCCTCAGAATCTACAAATTATGGATCTGGTCAACCGATCTCTCAATTCAATTGATCAAATTTTCTCGACGAGAAGACTGGGCACAGGAGAGCCCTCTTGTCCCACCCCCGGCAGGATTCACCCTGGATTTAATGCATGATAACAGGATTTCTGCTGTTTGGAGCTTGTGGATACCTGGCTTATCGACAAATTTGTGACAGACTTGGCCAAACTACTGAACACTTGGACTGTTAGTGTGGACAGAGACGGAAGTTGGATGCGAGTCTTGCTGAGACTCGCAGCCCAGCTGAGGACTCTAAAACTCACTAACGGAATGGAATCGATCTTGGAGAAGTTGCTAGTTTCGGTTCAGTGGAACGACCAAACTAATTTGGATAATTGGGAACTGAGATGTATTGGAGAGACTTTAAAGAAGATTGAAATTTATAATGTTCCCGACCTAAGACATTCTGTTTCTGAATTGGCTTTCCCCATGTTGCCTTGGATGGATCAATGAAGGGCTGCATATTTCCAATCTCCTTGAAGATATGTAAACATAATGCTTCTTCCCACCTCACCCCCTCTTGTTATCCATGCAGCTGTGGAGCTGAGCTCTCCGAAGGACATTCCTTGATAACAACACCTTTATTGGACTTCTGCCGGGAGTCTGAGCAACGTAGTTTCATGGCACCTGTGATGTCACCGCCTTCACTTTGGTTTGCCCTTTGTTTTGTCTGAATCAGGGGTGTCCAAAGTCGGTCCTCGAGGGCCAGCATCCTGCATGTTTTAGTTCTCTCCCTGGTTTTACACACCTGCATCAAATGATGGCTCATCAGAAGGCCTAAGCAGAACACTGAGGAGGCTGTTACTACCACTAGGGAGAGAACTAAAACATGCAGGATGCTGGCCCTCAAGGACCGACTTTGGACACCCCTGGTCTGAATGTTGCCATATACCCTAATGTGTCCTTTCCTCTTTTTTGTTTTATTTTGTTAGAAACTGTGGAGTACTCCCTATTTAACCCAGAA
Source organism: Poecilia formosa (assembly GCF_000485575.1). Lineage (NCBI taxonomy): Eukaryota > Metazoa > Chordata > Actinopteri > Cyprinodontiformes > Poeciliidae > Poecilia > Poecilia formosa. The sequence continues at coordinate 72,513 of NW_006800631.1, read as the reverse complement.
AATGATTATTTTTAGTTTATTAGTAATATTAGAAATTGTGGAGCACGCACTATTTAGATCAATATTATACAGACTCACTTTTAACCCAGAAAAGGATTTAGATTAGTCACTCTAGCTTATTTTTTAGAAACTGTAGAGTACTCACTATTTAGATGCAGAGACCAGAAGCCCAGAGGACACTTTTGGATCTAGACTATTTTTCAGACTCTTGTTTTTCCAACCCAGAAATGGAATTAGACCAGAGGATACTTAGCAACCCTGAACAGGAGCACTTAGCTTATATAATTATATAATATAAACAAGCCACTTCTTCCACAGCATTATAAACATCAAAGTGCGTTTATATATATATCAACGCTGGTGCGCGGGTGAGGGTGTGGAGCCTATTTCATGTCTTCTAGGCTGCGTGCTGTCATTTCTCCAGCAATTGATGTATCAACTTCCTGGGTTATGTCCTTAAGAGTGGGCAGGTGAAAGCAAGTCTGGGCTTCGCAAATTTCTACAGCCACTTTATAAAAACTTCAGCCAAACCGTTGCTTCTCTCACACAACTTCCCTCTCCTAAACAACAGTCTCAATGGTCACCCCAGGCAGATAAGGCATTCAAACTCTTCAAATTGAAGTTTTCTAAAGCTCCTATTGTCTTAACCAGACCCCAAAATCCAGTTTGTTGTGGAGGTAGACGCCTCCATAACACAGGCCTACCAGTTTTCAAGAAGTTTACCACCATTCTCACTATAGTCGACCAGTTTTCCAAGGCCTGTCATCTCGTTCCACTCAAAAAGTTACCATTGTGACTGCACAGCTTCTCTTAAAATACTTTTTCCAGGTGCATACCATCCCCTGGGAAATCTTGTCTTACAGGCCCCCAATTCACATCCAGAGTCTGGAAGGCTTTATGCAAAGGTCTTGGTGCCAAAATGGCACTCAGCTCTGGGTTCCACCTGCAAACTAATGGGCAGACTGAGAATGAACCAGGAATTAGTCTACTCTGTGCTGCGTCAGTGCATCCAACCCACACAAAGCCAGTTGAATCTGGTGGCCAACTCAGACTCAAATGATCAGAGTTGAATATGCCCACAACACCCATGTGTCTGCTGCTAGTGGTCTGTCCCCTTTCGAGGCCTCCCTGGTATATCAATCACCACTCTTTCCTTCAGAGGAAAGGGAGACGGTTGTCACTTCAGTCCGACATTTCATCAACAGATGCAAACATACCTCGAACCATCTCTGCTGCACTCAACCTCACGTCTGAACAAAATCAACGACTGACTAACCATAACAGAGTCCCGGCCTCAGAATACAATCCTTCTCAGAAGGTATGGCTCTCTACCAAAGATATCCATCTGAAAGGATCCTGCAAAAAAACTTTGCCATCATCTGTCCCATTTGAGATTCAGTCTGTCCTCAGCCCTGTTTCTGTCCGTATCATTCTCCCAGACAATTTGCAGATTTGTCCTGTTTTTCACATCTCGTTACTCAAGCCTGTGTCAAGAAGTCCCCTGTGTCCTCCCGCTGACCTTCCCAAGATCCCTACTTCTTCAGCAGAACGCAAGATCAATCATCCAAAACAACATTCAAGAAAACTTATCTTACATGTAAGGATCTTCAATGCTGTCTTTCTCCCAGAAGCCGCTGATCCTGCTCAACATCCACATTTCCTGAATTGCATATTTCCCTTTGTACTTTGCTGTAGTCTTGGTTTGATTCTGCATGTATGTTAAACAGCTTCCCAAAACCATGACTTGAAGAACAGCATTATAGTTTAGTTTATGGTGCATATGACACAAAATCAAGTTTATAAATCAGTTTTGTGTTCCACAACTAATATTAGCTGTGGAAATTAAGTTCAGAATGTTTACATTTTATCAAGTTTCTTCTTATTGGAACTAACTTTAAGGTTTTTGATTAGTCCACATTAAATTTTGATGATGAGCCAAACCTAGCAGACTGAACAACATGCTGATGTTAGCTCACATGCAATTCACATTTTAGCTAATATTACATTTTAGCTATATTTATTTATTATGTATAATATGCATATGGCATATGTATGATATGTCTTATGCATATTATACATAATAAATATAATATGTATATATCATATTATACATCAAGATTCTAGTGATGGCTGTGATTAGTATTTTAGCTAGCTTTAGCTTTTGAGCTAGTTTTAGGTTTTACATAGGGTTTTTTCACTGCATGGAATATGTTGCTGTAGGTCAACATGCTATTGCTTGTCTAGATAGAATTAATTGGCATTTTAGGTAATTTTCGCTTTTACATGGTTTTCTCTGACAGTATGGAATATGTTGTTGTAGGTTAATGTGCTAGTACTAATCTAGCACATTAACCTATCATTGGTAGTTTAGCTAGATTTACCTTTATAGCTAATTTTAGCTTTAGCATGGGCTGTTTCACACTGCATGGGCCAACTTGCTAGTTATAACCTACATGATGTTGTTTGTATATCAGCTAGCTTTAGCTTTGACTCATTTTACCTCATAAACTGCAGAGACTTTACAGTTTAGCTTTGAAAGCAGTTATGCACCGGTTTCTAACAGTCTTTTGCATTGTCTAAAAGTTTTTACTTCTCTTCAACAGTTTTTTTTTATGTTTTGCCAGCTTTTGCTTTCTTCTACTGCTGCTTCTGCGCACTAGAGGGCGCAATAACGTCGCATATAAACAGTGTGTTCAGTGTTTTGTCAGCTGCCATAAAAAAGAAGTGCTCAGTGTTTGCAGAAGTAAAAGTCAGGGCTGAAACGATTCCTCGAGTGATTCGAGTACCTCGATTATTAAAATTCCTCGAGGAAAATTGATCTGCCTTGTAGCCTCGTTTTATTATTGTTGTTGTTGTTATTATTGTTTTTATGTTTTATTATTCCGGCTGGGACTTTATTTGCTCTCTCACTTCCGCCTGAGTTGTTGACGAAAGGTAAGTGTTAGCAGCATAACGTCTAATTTTCAATTATCACTGATGTCTGGGAGGATTTTACTGATTAATGATAATGTCCGGATTTTTGTCGTTTTTGGCTGGACCAATAACCATCCTTAAAATGACGGGAACGATGCTTGGAGGACTTCTCCTACCGGAGCTCCTGGTTCAGAGTGAACGGCGGGGATGAGAACGGCGATAAAAAGGTGAGCGGATCGACTGAATACTGCGGGCGGCTGTGCATTAGATGCCTAGCTTTACTGAAAATACCGGAAAATAAATTTCATATCATCCCGGTCGCAACTGATGGGTGGTGAAGAGAATCGTGACATTATATACTTGGTAGATGTGTGTGACGAATGCAGACCGTGTCAAATCCAGTAGCTAACATGAACACAAACGTTATAAATGGCTGGGCAAAATGAGAGTTCATCAATTAAACTGACTGAAGATGAATACATAAACAGAAAGCTGGAGTATAGAGATTTTTTTCTTTATAATAACCTGCTCACAAATAGGCTATTTGTGAGCCTGCCTCTTTATTATTACTACATTGAATATAATTTCAGATTTTTGTATAACTTTTCTTCAGGTTAACTTAGAAAGTGAGCTATTATTTTACAAGTTAATTTTCTAAACTACAGAAAAGTTATTGTTAGGGAAGTTCAAATGTGAAAACTTGGACTGATATTGATATGCGATAGCAATACTGCTGTTATGTTAGATTTACCAATGTTTTATTTTAGCTTTTTTTTATCCGATTACCCGATTAATCGTAAGAATAATCGATATAATCGATAGCTTACTCGATTACTAAAATATTCGTTTACAACAGCCCTGCTATAAGAGGAGTATAGCTTCCTCCGATTTTGAAGTTGTTGTCTGATTGGAGAAAGCATATTAACAACTTAATCCTCATTATCGTCTGTCATGGTTGTTGTTTTTCTTCCCCACTTTTGTGTTTCAGAAAGTAGAGTCGGGACATTAGTCGAGTATCACTGACGTTCAGGTTGGATGAAAGCAACTTGGATGTTCAGATACAGGTCACATTTGAAAAGATACATATTGGATATCCAAGTGGCCTGTGTTGCCTTTGAAAAAATTCAACCTGTGTTGTTCAGACCGTCATGAACAGATCAGACACAGGTCACATTAAGGCAAACCCCCTCCCCCCAAAAAAAAAATCTGAATTGGGTCACTTCTGGCTTCAGTGTGAATGCAGCCTTCTGAGATTTCAACCAAACATCGCTGAAGAGGTGTGTGAACCAGAGGTACGATAAAACTGTTTTGTTTCTTGAGATAAAGATGATAAATATATGGAAGGGTCCAGCACCTGATGGAATCTGTGTAGATCTAACAAACTAAAAAAATTAAAATCGGTAACTTTAATTTCTATTGTGATTAAAACTTTAGAAAATATTTTAAATGTTTGAAAGTCCCACCAACTATGTTTCAATTTGCATCTCAGCCTAGAGAACTGGTACCCAAACTACAGCCCGCATTTGGTCCGGCCCCCTGAACAATACCAGAGAGCATTTAGACTTTTTTTCATATACCGTATTTTCCAGACTTTAAGCAGCTACTTTTTTCCTAAGCTTTGAACCTTGCGGTTTATATGTGGATGTTTCTTCAACCACCAGGGGGCTCTTTAGCAGGAAGTGAATCATTGGAAGTCAAAATTGGAAATAAAAGAAGAAAGCTCTCATTACAACGGAATTAGGTTTTAATAGGGAATTGAAATTTAAGAATGTTGTTGATCAGTTAAATAGCACTGAGGGGAAAAAGAAGATTTTTAGTTTTTTTTAAAAATTAATACTGGGATCATTATCAGTGGCGCAAAAAGGGGGTATGTAGCGCATGCAACGCATAGGGGCACAGCACCAGAGGGGTAAAGGAGCGAGTTTTACCCTTCACGTAATTTCGTCTTGGGGTGGGGGGGGTGAAGCGAGCGTATGTTTTCCATGCTCCTTCAACCTTCCTTCGGGGGAGAGGTGGGACAACTGAATAATGTGTAGTTGCGGCACTGATCATTATGAGAATTTGAGGCATAGATATTAGGATCCAATAGATGCAGTAGTGCAACAATAATGAATGCAAGCTGCCGTTGAAATCTAAAGAAGAAGAAGAAGAAGAAGTCGCCCATTTTCATTTAGCACATGCTAGTAGCGGTAACACTTTATTTGAAGGGGGGATGAATAAGACTGTCATGACACTGTCATAAACATGACATAACACCTGTCATGAACATGAATAAGCCTTCATGAATATTTATGACTGTTGTCATAAAGCTTCATTCGGTAAATTATGACACTTTTAATACAAAGTTGACATTATTCAAAATGTCTTTGTTATGACAACTTGACATTAACCAAGAAATCATTACTGTTTAAACTTTACCTTTAATAACATAAAGTTACCTAATTTTTAAAGTGCAATCAATTATAACAAATTTATATCAGTAATGATTTCTTGGTTAATGTCAAGTTGTCATAACAAAGACATTTTGAATAATGTCAACTTTGTATTAAAAGTGTCATAATTTACCGAATGACGCTTTATGACAACAGTCATAAATATTCATGAAGGTTTATTCATGTTCATGGCATGTGTTATGTCATGTTTATGAAACTGTCATGACAGTCTGATTCACCCCCCTTCAAATAAAGTGTTACCCTAGTAGCAGACACGAAGGACCAGCACTTTTACTGTTACAGTTACCGTTCGGAAACTACCGTAATCAGTTCAATTAAATCTAAACTTGGCAAATTTTTCTTTTCTTTTTCAACCCTAATAAATGTGATATTCAATTGACCTGTTATGACTCAAATGTTGGGTGTCCGCCCCCCTCTGCTGCATGCTGCATCATTGTGGAAAACCTGGAGTGGCAGAGATATTTGCGGCTTGTTCCCCGGTGCGGCTTATAGTCTGGAAAATACGGTATTTATTTAATAAATAGTGTTATTTCCTGGATTTTTTCTGTGAAGGACCCAGAGAGGGTTATTTGATTGTGCTTTCTGGAAGACAATACATTTTTACATTTAGGCACTCCTGCAAACGTCACACTTTTTCTGTTACAAACTGACTCCGGCCCCCCACCAGAGAAGGGAAAAGTTATGTGGCCCTCACAGGAAAAAGTTTGGGGACCCCTGGCCTAGAGGATGTTGTGTCAAGTGCAAGATCTCCATGGGCTTGTGTGCTGCCTTCACTGCTTTTTATTTTGTATTCAAACAGATGCAGATGTTCTACAGAAAACACTTGTTAAATTCTAAGGTGACAATGTTGTTCTTTCTCTCCTTCATGGAATGGAGACTTTTCCACTTTTCCATAGTGTAGCGTGACAATAAGCAGGATTTATATTTTGTTGATGATTATCCTAATATTCACTCTGATCTGGATTTTTCTTTTACCAACTATTTTAAAGGGTGCACCCAGGTCAACAAAGTGGTGCTGATGTATTACATAGTCAAACTTTGTAATAATAAAAAAAAGTTTGAAATAACATAATATCACTGTTGTAGTTTTTAAATGTGATGTCCATGTTACTTCTTGGATATAATTTGTAATTTTAAATGATCACATGAAGCAGATCTAAGAAAAAAGGCAAAATGTATCCCATGGTACAGATGTGCACTCTACTCTTTTCTCCTCCTGCAAGATCATAAACATTAATACTAATTGTTGACTTTTTAAACAACTAATTTAATGAGAAACATGACGTGAACTCACCATAAGAAGAGGCATTGAAGAGATCAACATTAAAAAACATGTAACTGCCATTGGTCAGCTGCTGCTTGTGTGCTGCAAGCATGATTTCTCGAATCCTGTCTGCTCCAGCACATATGATCACCACTGGAGAAAAATCATAGTCACATTTCAGTCAAAATTTTGCAAGAACACTACAATACACAAATAGTCATTGTTCATGAGAAAACATTCTTTTGAAAGAACACTATCATGGAAAATTTACAAAGCACTTGTGTACATGTACTATTTAGGTGAAGAATGTGGCAGAATAGCTCACAAATATAACATCTGGATGATGAAATGGAAAGTACATGAATTGAACCACTCCTCTAATTATAATGATCACTCACTCAAACACTCTTACCCGACAGGCAACTTGGGGTTTAGTGCCTTGTCTAAGGGCACATCATTATTGCTGGGGGAGCTGGAATCAAACTCACAACACTTAAGATTGCCAGACTACTGGTCTGTGCAAGGGTGCAACTACATAATTTCTGAGTTGTATGCAGACACGTTATAGACACCCTCACTCCCTGAAATTTTCAGTGTGCAGGTGAATAAGAATGAATTAGTCATGCATTTTTAAAATACAAGACTTCTATTCCAGCTTTTTATTTCATGTGATTATATGTAGGTAATAGGCTCTATCAAAAAAAAAAAAAAAAAAGGGTAACAATATAATCAAATGCAACAGTAGCAGCAGCCAGTGCTCAATACAACTTCTGTGATGGAAACATGAAATTATAACTTTTTTTTTTTTAACTTTATTTAATGTCAAAATAGAAAATATATGGTGTGGTACATTCCATTAATGAAAGGAAAATAAAATCACGGAGCTAACAAAAGAATAAGACAGAGGGTATTGTGTTGCAAAGAATGAGTATTATGAACTGTGTGTGCATATGTATGACAGTTTGAGGAAAAAAGGTAATATGAACGACATCAGTATGTAGAGCAGTGGTCCCCAAACTACGGCCCGCGGGCCAGATCCGGCCCGCCTCCACATTTGGTCCGGCCCCTGAACAATACAAGAGAGCATTTAGATTTTTTTGTCCATATGCCGTATTTTCCGGACTATAAGCCGCTACTTTTTTCCTAAGCTTTGAACCATGCGGCTTATATGTGGATTTTCCTTCAACCACCTGGGGGCTCTTTAGCAGGAAGTGAATCATTGGAAGTCAAAATTGGAAATAAAAGAAGAAAGAGGCCATTAAATTAGGTTTTAATAGGGAATTGAAATTTGAGAATGTTGTTGATCTGTTAAATAGCATTGAGGGGAAAAGAAGATTTTTCGTTTTTTTTTTTTAAATAATACTGGGATCATTATGAGAATTTGAGGTATAGATATTAGGATCCAATAGATTGGCAGTAGTGCAACAATAATAAATGCAAGCTGCCGTTGAAATCTAAAGAAGAAGAAGAAGGCGCCAGGACAAGGGCGGTAAGGCACGACCAGGCTGTGAATGGTTGGAAGGATGTCAGAGGGAAATGATGTGTCAGGTAGTGATTTTGTGGAAATGGAAGAGGGTGCTGATGGCGTGGAAAACCAAGAAATATGGCATACTCAAAAAGCTAAGCATAAATGGAAAAAATCAAGACAACAAATAGAATCATCTGTTTCCGAGGGTGAAGGAGAAACAGGTGAAATTTGTTAAAGTACTAAGAGATGGATCTTTATTGATTATTTGTAATGGTATTAAACAAAAAGAAAGGGCACTAAATATAAAAAGAGTGCTTGGAGAGAATGTGAGAGGGAGACTTTTGGATGATAAGAAGTATGTACGTGGAGTTATTTCGGGTATTCCACCCGACGTGCCGGTTGCTGAGATCAAATCGAATGTATCAGGAGGGAAAGTAGTGGAAGCCAAACAATTGAAAAGAAATCCAAATGGAGAGAGGAGTGATAGTTTTTCTATCATGTTAAAATTTGAAGAGAACAGTCTGCCAGATAAAGTGTTTGTATGAGCTATTATGTCCGACCATTTATTCCTCCGCCGTTGCGGTGCTTTAAATGCCAGAAATTTGGACATGTCGCGGGAGTGTGTAAGAGGAAACAGAAATGTGGGAGATGTGCTGGGGATCATGAGTATGGAAATGTGAGGAAGGAGCTCCGCTGAAATGTTGTAATTGTGGAGCTGGACATAGTTCAGGATTTAGGGGATGTGTAGCTAATAAAAGAGCTGAGGAAGTTCAGAAAATTAAAATAACTACTGGCATTACTTATGCAGAGGCAATGAAAAAAGTTCTTGTGCAACCAATATTATACCCAAAGAAAGTGTCTGGAGGAGAAAAAGAAGGATCTAATTTACAGAATGCTGCAAGATTAAAGGCGACACTCTACTCATGACAAAGGAGGATTTTGTATTGTTCATGGTAGAAGTTGTTAACTGCACTGCTCAAACACAAAGAAAAATGGAAAAAATGCAAATAATAGTGAAGGCAGCCCAAAAGTATCTTGACTGTAAGAATGTTAGTTTGGAATCAATTAAGAAAAAGTTAAATGAGACACAATCTTTTCAACCTCAATCATGCAGTGGTGGCCCTTCTTCTTCATGTCAGTTATTTTCCAGGAATGTAAGAAGTCTTATTAGTACTCGAAATATATTTCGATTTGACAGTTAAACCTCACCTGATTTGCATTCAAGAAACCTGGCTTAAGCCTCATCTAGATTTCATAATTCCTGGGTATACATCAATTAGGAATGATAGAAAGGAAAGACAAGGTGGGGGAGTAGCAACTTTTGTACAAGATGGTATAAGATATAAAGTGGAATCAATAGGGCAGAATTATGAATCAATAGTAATTAAGATTTGGATAGGAAATGGTCAAATGTCTGTGATAACTTTTTATAATGCTAACAAGAAGTTGTCCATTCAAGATCTCAATGTAGTAAATGAACAAAATGTAGGTAAGACTGTATGGTGTGGTGATTTCAATTCTCATAATATTTTGTAGGGGAGTCTTAATACAGATGCAAATGGTTTGGTGATTGAAGAATTTCTTGAGTTACATTCACTGGTTAGCGTTAACGATGGTAGTTCTACTAGATATGATTGTTGTAGGAATTTAAAGAGTGTTTTAGATCTAACTTTGGTTTCAAATGGAATAGCTGGAATTACATCTTGGGAGGTGCTGAGTGATTCTCCTATGGGCAGTGATCCTTTTCCTATTTTAGTTTCAGTTGGTTCTGAAGTGATAAAAGAAGAGGAAGGGCAGATTCCAAGATGGAGGCTAAGTAGCGCTAATTGGGAGTTATTTAAAAATGTAGTTGATAGTCAATTTAATAAACTGGGTGAGAACTTGTTTTGTGATGTGGAGATGTGTTATTCAAATATTATGTCTGTCATTCTTAATGCAGCTGACAGTTCAATTTCTAAAACAAGGGGAAGAAGAAATAAAAAATCTATTCCATTGTGGAATGAGCAATGTAGTATTGCTATAAAGGGAAGAAATAAAGCTTTTAAATTGATAAGAAGATGCCATACCTTTGAGGCATTAATTCAATATAAGAAAGCACAAGCTATAGTTAGGAAGACTATTAGAGGAGCTAAGAAGGCTTGTTGGAGGCAGTACTGTAATTTCATCGGAAGAGAGACCAAGTTGTCTGAGGTATGGAGAGCTTTTAAGAAAATGAATGGTGTTAAAAAGAGTTTTTCCTTACTGGTTTTAGAATTAAATGGGAATATAGCGGTTAGTAGAGTTATTAGCAGAAACATTAATTAAAGTGCATAGTTCAGAAAGTTTATCTGAAGACATGAAAAGTAATAAAGAAAAGTTATTAGCTGAAAATCCAGAAGTTACTTTTAAGAGAGTAGTTTCAAATCAGGATTTAGATATGCCTTTTACTATGTATGAGTTGGAAAAACCTATTATTAATGCTAAGCAATCAACTCCGGGGACGGATGGAGTGTGTTATACAATTCTCAAACATTTTAAATATTAATCTCTTACCGTTATATTAAAATTGTTTAATTTGATTTGGATGACTGGGAGTATTCCTGCAGAATGGAAACAGTCAGTTATAATTCCCATGTTAAAACCTGGTAAAAATGCAACTGACCCGTCAAGTTATAGACCTAGAGCTCTTACATCTCAACTAGGGAAAATAATGGAGAGGATTGTTACAGACAGGCTTTCATATTTTATTGAGAGTAAAAATAAATTTTGTCCATTTCAGAGTGGTTTTTGTAAAGGGAGAAATACAATGGATGCAGTTCTGTGTTTAGAGTCAGAAGTAAGAAAAGCTCAAGGCAAATAAAGAGTTAGTGATTGCTGTGTTCTTTGACCAGTGGTTCTTAACCTTTTTTGAGGTACCGAACCCCCCAGTTTCATATGCACATTCACCGAACCCCCCCGACACAGAAAATAATTTGCAGTATTCTGATTTATTAATGT
>NW_006800631.1:59353-61401 GCF_000485575.1 Poecilia formosa | reverse complement strand
CTGCCAGTGTGCTGAGAGCAACACTGGAGATTTTCCATCAGGTTGTGTCCTACAAGAGACTAAAATTTTCCGTAATCTCCATATCTAGACCAGTGGTTCTTAACCTTTTTTGAGGTACCGAACCCCCCAGTTTCATATGCACATTCACCGAAACCCCCAGCCCCACACACAGAAAATAATTTGCAGTATTCTGATTTATTAATGTAATTACATTAGTTGTATTACCTCCCCCATGCCACTAGAGGCAGTACCAACCCCGAAAAGATGTGACTAAGGAGCAGATTTAGACTATAAAATTTGGTAAAAACAGTGAGCTTTACTGAAGTAATTAAAGACACAAGTTCAAATCCATGCTGAGAGTGGAACTCCTTCCCGCAGCACTGATTGGCTAAGCAATGTAACGTGATTCTCTGGAGCAAGTGATGGCAAAACGGGGCGTCATCACGACTTTACCTCCGCGGCTTTACCTCCGACGACTTTACCTCCGACTCATCAAACCCCTGGGGTTCGATCGAACCCAGGTTAAGAACCACTGTCTTTGACATAAAAAAGGCTTATGATATGTTATAGAAAGAAGGATTATAGATTAAATTAAGGAGAAACTTGGTATAGGCGGTAAGATTTATAATTGGGTTTTGGATTTTTTGTTTGGTAGAGAAATAGAAGTTCAGGTTGGGGCGAATTTCTCTACTAGGTATTCTGTTGAGAATGGTACTCCACAAGCCAGTGTGTGTAGCCCAATTCTTTTTAATATTATGATTAATGACATTTTTGATGAGATAGATAGTAGTATAGGCAAATCTTTATTTGCAGATGATGGGGCTCTCTGGGTACGGGGACATAATCTGGTATATTTGCAGAAAAAGATGCAGGATGCCATTTTGAAAGTGGAAGGTTGGGCTAATAAATGGGGATTTAGGATGTCAATTGCAAAGACTCAAGTTATTTGTTTTTATAGAAGACAAGGAAGTTAAGTTGAACCTTTATAAACAAAAGCTTGAACAAGTGAAAACAGTGAAGTTTTTAGGTGTCATCTTTGATGAAAGTTTAACTTGGAAACATCAAACAGAATCAGTTCAAAATAAATGTAAAAAGTGAATAATCTGTTGAGATGTCTCTCTGGACAGGAATGGGGAGCTTCAAGAAGTGCATTGTTGGGAGTCTATCAGGCTCTAATGAGATCTACTCTGGATTATGGGTGTATAGCATATATGGCAGCTGTTGACAGTCATTTGAGAAAGCTTGATAGTGAGCAAACACAAGGATTGAGGATTTGTTGTGGAGCTTTCAGAACATCATCTTTAGCTGCTCTACAAGTAGAAACTGGTGAGCTTCCTTTAAGATTAAGAAGGTTGAAACTAATGTATGTGTATTGGGTAAACCTACAAGGACATAAGTATGATCATCCAGCTAAGATGGTGCTGAAAGACTGTTGGGAACATCATAAATTAAATTTTAAGTTTTGGGTGGACTGGGGACATAAAGGCAAAATATCTTGGTTTAACTCTGCTCCAGTATAGTACAGTTCCTCAATCTGAAATTCCACCATGGTTATTTATATCTCCAGAAGTTGATCTTCAATTGAGGGAAATTCTTAAAAAGGGAAAGACCCCAGAATGGGTTGTAGTTGATAGATATTTTGAAATATATAGAGACAACATAGTTATATATAATAGTTATATATATGGATGGATCTAAAGGTCCAAATAGTGGTAGAACTGGGGCAGCAGTGAATATCCCACACCATAAAGTCTTGATTAAGAGGAGAACAGCTGATCATTTAGTTGTTTTTACAGTTGAATTATCAGCCATTGTATTAGCCTTAGAATGGTTGCTTGATAATGATATTTTCTTTTCCTTTTCAACCCTGATAAATGTGATATTCAATTGTCCTGTTATGACTCAAATGTTGGCTGTCCGCCCCCCTCTGCTGCGTGCTGCATTGTTGTGAAAAACCTGGAGTGGCAGAGATATCTGCGGCTTATTGCCCGTTGAGGCTTATAGTCCAGAAAATACAGTATTTATTTCATAAATAGTGTTATTTCCTG
>NW_006800631.1:56684-59285 GCF_000485575.1 Poecilia formosa | reverse complement strand
GTCACACTTTTTCTGTTACAAACTGACTCCGGCCCCCCACCAGAGAAGGGAAAAGTTATGTGGCCCTCACAGGAAAAAGTTTGGGGTAGAGCAATAAAAACAAACAGAACATAAACAAAACACAAACAAAACAAAAACAACAACAGAAGAAATATTAATACTAGCAATAAAAATAACAGCAATGAATTATGAAAGACAGGTAAATATGGACATATGACAGATCAACTAGTTGGAATTGATAAATTAATTCTACTGAGTAGAATTTGTTATATTACATACAGGAATTACCGTATTTTCCGCACCATAAGGCGCACCTAAAAACCTTCAATTTCCTCAAAAGTCGACAGTGCGCCTTATAATCCGGTGCGCCTTATATATGGACCAATATTGAGCCACAACAGGTCTATCAGCTACGGCAAGCAGCCGCCGACTTCATTTTCGCCCGTAGAAAAAGAAGCACGCGGTGCATGCTGGGATAGTTGTCAGAATGCTGGTTTGTAATCTATTAATAAAGTTTGACTGACCTATCTACCTACTGACCGTCTAGAATCAGGTTGTCTGCAGGTCATTTAGCACCATGTTCTCTATGAACATGCTGTGCGAAAATGGAGAAGGGCAGGCGTGGAGCATTAGTGGGGATGGGTGCCCATGGGAGCCCGGGTCTGGAGGTCCCAGACCCGGGAGGAATGGTTTCAAGTTGCTTTAATGTCTCATTATAGACAGAGAAAGTGCGAGGGTGCACTTTCTCACATTTTTGTGAAAGCTTTCACGATGTTGTAGCAGTTTGTTATGAGACAGATAATCTGTGAAAACAATCAATCTCCTCCATCTCCTTTCTGAATTACTATTACTGGTTAAAATAATGCACCGTTCTGACCAAAACAACCAATCAGAACTAGTAGGACGCTCTTAGCACTGTCAATCAACCTCATTCACTCACTGCATGAGTGAATGAGGTTCAGGGAGGGTTCTGGTTATAAATTATCATTACAAGAAACCGTTTATCTGCTGTCATTGATAGCTATGCTAACTAAATTGAGCATTCACAGTTTGAATCTGCACAGCTCTGTGCTATGCTAGTTGCAGCACAGCACAAATCGAGGGGGAGGAAGGATGAGCAGCACCACATGAGATTGTGATTGACAGCACTAAAACTCTCCTGCCACTGGGCTGGTTGTTTCTATCAGTGGGAGAAGGCAGAGGAAATAGATTTTTCACAGATTACCTCTCATACCGTACTGTCACAACATCATGACAGTTTTAAAAAATGTCAGATGACGGAAAACGTTGAAGTATCGTTTCTGCTTCAGCACGGAATAGCGGTTTAAGCAGAGAGGTAATGAAATACAACAGACACTGATAGGCCTCTGCGTCTGCCTTTCTCTGAAGAACTACTGAGTGGAGGAGACAGCCAGTTGAGGAAAAACTATTCTTATCTATCAATTCAGTATTTTTATCATACAGACATTAGGCTGTTGTTGCTGTGCTATTAGCTAGCTGCTAGCTAACGACTTTGCTAGCAAAGATAGATAACTAAAAAGCTTTTTCCCTGTATCTTTAATGATAGCAGTCATTCTTCAGTATTGCTTATGCAATAGGGACACATCTCCCATCCAAAACCCATCATCTCCATAATGGATATGTCCAATCTTCTAATTTGCTTTGCTGCACAATGTACATTGCATTTATTCTAGCGTTAGGTAAATGTATCTAGAAGGAGAATAGGACTTAAAGTCCAACAAGGATATTCATTTAGAATTGAATTACCATGATAGACATAATGTATGTAATAAAAGTGTGTCATTAATGAAGGGGAAAAAACTCAACTCAGACTTTAAGTTTACTAATTAACTGCATACTCTGATTCTCAGAGTTTGCAGTTAATTTTTTCCCAATTATTCAATGAAAAAGAAAAAAACCTAACCTCAGTTAAGTAAAATAAAATTGTAATCAAAACTTTTGGAATTGTAATGATTTCTTTTTTAAAACAAAAAGTTTAGTTTAAAAAACTTTTCTTATATTAAATAACTCATTTTTGTCTCGTGAACTTAAAAAGTTATTTGCCAAACATAAACTTTTATTTGCACACATCAGAAATCTTTTGTTGCGATTTTAGGTCCTGCCCATGACGTCATGTGAGAATCACAAGCAAAACTTTGAGTCACAAACAAAAACTTAGAATAGCAAGAAAATATTAATGACATGCGCAAATAAGTTTGTTTTGCAAAAAAAACTTATTTGTGCATGTCGGAAATTTTTTCTTGATATTCTAAAGTTTTGTTTGACTCAAAGTTTTGCTTGTGATTCTCACATGACGTCATGGGCAGGACCTAAAATCTCAACAAAAGATTTCTGATGTGTGCAAATAAAAGTTTATGTTTGACAAATAACTTTTTAAGTTCACAAGACAAAAATTAGTTATTTAATTAAGAAACGTTTTTTAAACTAAACTTTTTGTTTTACAAAAGGAATCATTACAATTCCAAAAGTTTTGATTACAATTTTATTTTACTTAACTGAGGTTAGGTTTTTTTTTTTTTTTACTGAATAATTGGGAAAAAATTTACTTCATACTCTGTGAACCAGACCTTAAACTTAAAG
>NW_006800631.1:54145-56674 GCF_000485575.1 Poecilia formosa | reverse complement strand
TGGGAGAAGGCAGAGGAAATAGATTTTTCACAGATTACCTCTCATACCATACTGTCACAACATAATGACAGTTTTAAAAAATGTGAAAAAAATATTTATATAAAAGTTAGATACTGCAGCTTTAATTTCACTCAGGAGAGGATGGGTCAGGAGGGACGTGGTAAAAGGTACAAGGCACAAGTTAAATATATGAATATGTTGATAATTTTTTTCCTTAATTCATTAAATGCATTCTCCTCCTGTTTTGGCCTCCACAAAAGGAGGCAAACAGTAGTGTGTAACTCAGCTAATTATGCTAAATGGTCAATAATCTCACACCTCTCTTGGAGAAAAACTGGGTTATAAATTAACACTCTTGCCTTTCTCTCTCTTTCCCTCTCTTTTTTTTAAACCCTGATTTTATAACTTTTCTTAGCAGCATAGTAACTATCACAATCATTCGTGTCTTCCACTGACTGCTGCTGACAGCGTCACTCTGAAGCGCTCCAAGCAGGAACAAACCATTTATCGCAGATAGGGAGGGTTCTGGGCAAATATGGATGTGTATTCTTTGGTCTGGGAGTGGGAACATAAAATTTTTACAGCTAAAAACAATCTGAAAACACAATATGATTAATTTTGTAATCGACAGGGCCCCGATTTTTTTATTTTATTTCTATGAACAAAAATTTTATAATTAAATTGTAGAGGGCCCCCTATTGGTCAGGGCCCCTAGAATTGTCATCACTTTCCCCCCCTATATCGCGCCCCTGTACAGGAGTGAAAGTAAGCAGGTATGGTCGGGTACTGCCAACCATACCTGCACCTGCCCTTTTTATTCCAGTTTACGTAACAGTTTTTGGTGAATAAAAAAAAAAAAAAAACGTTTTTGGTGAATAAAGTGGAGTAGACTTGCTACTTCTCAGATGACGGAAAACGTTGAAGTATGGTTTCTGCTTCAGCACGGAATAGCGGTTTAAGCAGAGAGGTAATGAAATACAACAGACACTGACAGTCCTCTGCGTCTGCCTTTCTCTGAAGAACTACTGAGTGGGAGGAGACAGCCAGGTGTGCGATTTTCTTATCTATCAATTCAGTATTTTTATCATACAGACATTAGGCTGTTGTTGCTGTGCAATTAGCTAGCTGCTAGCTAACGACTTTGCTAGCAAAGCTAGATAACTAAAAAGCTTCTTCCCTGTATCATTAATGATAGCAGTCATTCTTCAGTATTGCTTATGCAATAGGGGCACATCTCCCGTCCAAAACCTATCATCTCCATAATGGATATATGTCCGATCTTCTAATTTGCTTTGCTGCATAATGTACTTGCATTTATTCTAGCGTTAGGTAAATGTATCTAGAAGGAGAATAGCACTTAAAGTCCAACAAGGATATTCATTTAGAATTCAAAATAACTCACCCTGAATTACCATGATAGACATAATGTATGTAATAAAAGTATGTCATTAAGGAAGGGGAAAAAACTCAAATCAGACTTTAAGTTTAGGGTCTGATTCACAGAGTATGCAGTTAATTTTTTTCCCCAATTATTCAATGGAAAAAAAAAAAAAACTAACCTCAGTTAAGTAAAATAAAATTGTAATCAAAACTTTTGGAATTGTAATGATTTCTTTTTTAAAACAAAAAGTTTAGTTTAAAAAACTTTTCTTATATTAAATAACTCATTTTTGTCTCGTTATTTAAGTTATTTGCCAAACATAAACTTTTATTTGCACACATGAGAAATCTTTTGCTGCGACTTTAGGCCCTGCCCATGACGTCATGCGAGAATCACAAGCAAAACTTTGAGTCACAAACAAAAACTTAGAATAGCAAGAAAAGATTTCTGACAAGCGCAAATAAGTTTATTTTGAAAAAAAAAAATCACTTCAAGAGACAAGAATTTATGATTTTAATTTAAAAAAAAGTTTTTTAAGCAAAACTCGGTAGGCTTTTCTCATGGTGACATGCATTAAGAATTCAATATTTGCTTTTTTTATTTCTTTTTTTTTCTGCACTTCCACATTAAAGTTACAGGCTCTGTTTTCCTGAATGGACAATCTTCATCTCCACTGCAAATGTAGCAAACAGGCAGCTTTTTTTTTTATAGATTACAGTACAATAAAGGTTGCATTGTGCCCTTGTTTATATTCTTAATAGTGTAATTCTGAAAAGACAAAATATGTCTGGTGCTCTAGCTCTGATTTACATATCTTGCTAAATTGCGGGTTTGAATATTGCAATACTTTCCTATAACAAAATGGTAACACTTTATTTGAAGGGTGGTGAATAAGACTGTCATGACACTTTCATAAACATGACACAACACCTGTCATGAACATGACTAAGTCTTCATGAATATTAATAACTGTTGTCATAAAGCGTCATTCGGTAAATTATGACACTTTTAAAACAAAGTTGACATTATTCAAAATGTCTTCGTTGTGACAACTTGACATTAACCAAGAAATCATTACTGTTTATACTTTACCTTTAATAACATAAAGTTACCTCATTTTTAAAGTGCAATCAGTAATTCTTTTATAA
>NW_006800631.1:52601-53695 GCF_000485575.1 Poecilia formosa | reverse complement strand
AACTCTGAAAGCTGTGTGGCTTTGTTAATATTCTGTCCTAGAATGCGATTAGATGTGCCCTTTTTTTTTTTTTTTAGCCCCTGCCCCTTTAGTTGTCTCTGCACGGCCCTGGGTACTGCGTACCCCTAAAATATTTGGTGGGGGTACGCAGTTCCTGCAAGAGAGGGGAGCGGCTGTCTGCTGTCAAGAATCAATGGGTTCACTGTGCAGCTGTGAGTGATTAGTTTTTCAAGAACAATCTAAAACACGACTTAATCAGTTAACAAATAGTTTTTTTTTCCTATTTCATATTGTTTCTGATCTCTTCGTGCTTTACTAGAGCAGGGCGCAATAAGTCAATCGCGAAAGGTTTTGAGTCGGTCTCGGCATTAGGTGACAAACTGAACGCCGCCAGGACGCTGAGACCAGCATGTCCTCCTCTGACTCGCTTATCAAAATGTTCGTGACTTTATTAAAGAACAACAACAATTTTTTTTTAAATGTTCAAATGAAATTTCAGTATTGTTTCAACAAGGTGTTGCACAATTCTGTGCGTTCCGGTTCCATTACTAAAATAACGAGCAATATATGTATATATATATACCCGGGTTCAAATCCAGGCTGGGGCAAAAAGTTACAACAGTGAAATTGAGCTATGCAGTGTGGGTTCTTAGGCAAGACCCTTGGAGCTATATAGCCTACCTCATACCATGAGAGACATTGATATGCATAACATACCGGCTCAGATGTCGTCCGGCCAAACAAGGTCTGCGTCAGGTGCTGGGGAACCAGAGCACCTTGATGACAAATGGGCTACTGGAACAAGACGGAAATGGGCGAGAGGTGAAAACCTGGATCTGTTGAAATGCTACTACTCAAGTAACCCTAGTCAGAGGGTTACTTGACCCTCATTCAGAGGGTCCCTCATTCTCATGCAAAGAATGAGGGAAAAATGGTTAGTTCGACATCCCCAGTCTACAATGACTGCTAAACAACTAGTAGCTCAGTGTTCCAATATCCGCAAACGGCAACTGCTATCACAACTTGAGATTGACGGCAAGGGGGAGGAGCCTGGATGTCAGGACAGGGGGGAGTTAACTACAACTACCCCAGAG
>NW_006800631.1:44029-49027 GCF_000485575.1 Poecilia formosa | reverse complement strand
TATATATATATATATATATATATATATCTCATGGTGTGTCTTTTGTGTGTTTTGGAGTTTCTGTGCTGATTCAATTTTTTACGAAGCAATAAAAGCTGGGCAGCTCTTGAATTGCTACAAAATAAAGCTGTATTTCCCTCAGTCCACTGGCTGCAATGTTGTCACCATGAGATGCCATGAGACCTAAATTCTGAACATCATGGTATGGAGTGAATCCCAGTTTTCCATGTCTGGCATATAACCATTAATTTTAGCTTTTAAACTGGTTCTATTGATCCTGTGTCCAGACAGAGGGATAATCAAGTAGCCCAGCATCATGACCTGTTTCTTCTGAAGATCCTGCAGCTTCCACTTCTCTTCCTAACATGGCGCCTCATCACCCTGAGTCTCATACTGATAGGAGGAACCACAGAGCTTTGTTAAGTTAAAAGCACATCTTCTGAAGTTGGGATATTTTTCCTTCAACAGGTTCCAGAGGAAACCTGATGTTGGACTGGATGGATTTTATTTCACTGTCATTTGTGAATGTTAGAGCCTCATTTTCAACAGTGGAGCTATTAAAGTTGAAAAAGGTTATTATTTTGGAGAAAGTCTCATCAACATCAATATTTCCACTAAATAAGAGGCAAAAACATAATTTGTTTGATAAAGGAAAAGCCTCTCAGATTGTGAGCTAGACAGCACCAAACTATTTTTTATATTAGACAATTAATTTAATTTCACATAATTATCGAGGTAGAAGCCATTTGTTAAATACTTAATGAAACATATTTACAGTGTTTGATGTTTGTTGTAAATGACGTCTCTCTCTGTCATTTAAGCACACCCGTTGCCATGGCAACCTCCTACACTCCTCATACCGACCAGAGATTACGTTAAAAACATAACATTCAGTCCATTACGATATTAGGTTTTCAGGCTTGATATTTATTTTGCGATCATTGATAAGCCTCTCATGAAACAGCGGTGGTTGATTAGTTAATTTTAAACTCCTGCTCTGCTCGTTATTTTGGTAATGGAACAGAAACGCACAGAATTGTGTAATACCTTGTTGAAACAATAATTACTGAGATTATTATTGTTGTTGGGTCATTAATTTGAACATGTTTTGTTAATTTTTTTGTTGTTCTTTAATAAAGTTACAAACGTTTTAAACGAGTCAGAGGAGGACGTCCTGGTCTCAGCGTCCTGGCTGCGTTCAGTTTGTCACTTAATGCCGAGATCGACTCAAAACCTTCCACGATCGACATATTGCGCCCTGCTCTAGCAAAGCACGAACAGTTCAGAAACAATATGAAATGGGTAAAAAGTTATTTATTAACTGATTGAGTCGTGTTTTAGATTGTTCTTGAAAAACTTATCAGTCACGGCTGATTAGTGGGTGAACTCACGGCTGCATAGTGAACCCGTTGATTTTTTACAGCAGACGGCCGCTCCCCTCTCTTGCAGGTGCTGCGTACCCCCGCTAAATCTTTTAGGGGTACGCAGCAGTACCCTACCGTACCCCCTTACTTTCACCCATGCTTACTACTAGACCTACTGATTATCCCTCTATCTGGACACAGGATCAATATAACCAGTTTAAAAGCTAAAATGAATGGTTATATGCCAGACATGGAAAACTGGGATTCACTCCATGCCATGATGTTCAGAATTTAGGTCTCATGGCATCTCAAGGTGACAACATTGAAGCCAGTGGGCTGAGGTAAATACAGCTTTATTTTGTAGCAATTCAAGAGCTAGTACCCCCAAGAATTTAAAACTACTTTCACCCCTGGACATAACTCATAATAAAATCACAAACCAGAATCCAATCCAATATTTACCTTACTCCACAGACATCAACCCAGCAAGACAAACTTACGGGGAAGCATTTCACCGAAGCGCTGTTCCCCGGAGACAGCATCACTGGAAACCCCGGAGCGATCTGAAGTTATGGTTCCGGGTCCCATACTTTTTAAAGGAAGGTCATGTTTTCCTTCTCTGCTGAATTCAAATTTGGGGACTAAGTTCATTTAAATCTAGTTTGACCATGTTCCAGTAAAAGACTGTTTTTTTAAGATCAAAGAAGCATTAATTTCTTTTGAGTGGAGACAGATGTTTATATAACCGTATCAGGGAGGAAGCTCTGGTTTGGCGACAAGACCAGATTGTTTTACACCAGCTGTTAAATCTTATCAAGGTGGTCAAAAGGTTAAACTCACACAGAGCCACGACCCCCTGTGAATGCCTGCTCAGTCCACATAGAAACTAGCTATGTTTTAAATTATACAGAACTACAAGCTAAATAATTTTAATTCAGCTTAGTGTATTATGTTTCAATAGAAACATCTTACATAAGAGATTACGCTGATTGAACCATGGATATAATTTGGAACCAAATTTTCTTATTTAAAAAAAAACATAATCAAGTCTAAAAACTAGCATATTTTAAATTTATTTTCCTAACGGTCACTATCATCTTGCAACTGTGTGCTGTATTGACAATATAACATAACATGACAAGAAAGAAACTTATTTGTAGTTATTTTGTTCAGACATATGAGGTGGAAGTGTAGAAACAGCCACTTAATCCTATGTGTCATTTTAAAATATTTACCTTTTGATATATTTAAATAATGACCATATGAGGAGAAGAACACAGACTTGGCATAGAAGCAGTTGTCTTATTGACAACAGTGTTGCATGGTTTATATAAGTGCTCCCCAACCTTTTTATTACCACGGACCGGTCAAGACTTGGTCATTTTGCTGCGGCCCGGAGGGGGTGGGCGAAGGGGGTTGGGGGTTGCGTCAGATACGGCTTCTGCATGTTTGTGTTCCCGCTAAAGCCTTTTTCCCCTTTACGACAATCTTACAACATCTTGCAGTGTGTGGTGTGCTACGTGGTGGTGTGTTTGGGCATATTCAACATGTTGATTGTCTTGGCCCGATTATCGCAGCCTGTCGGGTTTTCCCAGACTGAGAGCGAGAATGCAATCTGTTGAATGTGACAGGTAGCCACAGGGGCCCGGTACAGGGGGCAAAAGTGATGACAATTCTCAGGGCCCTTGACCACAGGGGGTCTGCCCCCCCCACCCCCTCCATTTTTTTTTTTTTTTTTTTACAGAAATAGAAAAAAAAAATCAGGGCCCTGTCAATTACTGTTGTTTTTATTTTTATTGTTTTTAACAGTAAAAATTAAATGTTACCCCTCCCAGACCAAAGCAGGAATGAACCATATAACGCAGATCCAGGGGGTGTTCAATGTAAACACTGAACACAGTCACTTGCTAAGGTAATGCTTTCACACCACGTGCATCCTCTTTCTGGTGACCAGAGAACATGCTGGATTCAGCTTCCTACATAGACATTTCAAAATAAGAGTCGTAACAACAAAAAATGTGCATAATCAAAATAAAACATGTAAACTAAGACTGTGGCAGTAAAATCAAGTTTAAGAAAAAAAATAGAGACAAAAAGACAAGAATGTAATACAGTTTTTCTCCAAGAGAGGTGACTAGACTGTGTGAACTTATCAACCATTCAGCATAGTTAGCTTAGCTACAGACTACTGTTTGCCTCCATAGCATTTAATGAATTAAGGAAAAGAAATACCAAGATATTCATATATTTAACTTGTCCCTGTACATTTTACCACACTTGACAACAGGTGAGTCAGTCAGCAGCAGCAGCTCTAATCCCCGATACCAACATAAATGTCCCAGTGAAAAAGGTGAGCAACACTGTTTTCAATGACGACCTAGTTAGCGTCATTCCAGGGAATTTATAATGATTTCTCTGTGTCTTAGCTCTTTTTACAATTACACAACAAAAACAATATATTTGTTGCTGACAGAAATTCACACAATCTTTTTAAAATGATAAAAAAAAAAAACAGCCTCCTGTCTGGACCTTGCCCTAGCCAGGCCAAACAGTTTTACCTTAGCTTGCATTTAAATTACAGATATATGTTGCCACGTCCATCCTGACCCGTCCTCTACCTAAGTGAAATTAAAGCTATATATATTTGTTTGAACTGTCATTGTGTTGTGACAGTATGGCATGAGAGATAATTTGTGAAGAAATTATTTCCTCTGCCTTCTCCCAGTGCTATCTAGAAACAACCAATCAGAGGCAGGAGGTGGGTTTTAGCACTGTCAATCACAATCTCATGTTGCTGCTCATCCTCCCTCCCCTTTCTCTGTGCTGTGCTATGCACAGCATGTGCTATGCTGTGCTGTGCTATGCTCTGTGCTATGCACAGAGCATAGCACAGCATTCACAGATTCAAACTGTGAATGCTCAGTTTAGCTACCGATGATGGCAGATAAACGGTTTTCCTGTAACAATAAGTTGTTTCTCCACCATTAGCACATTTAGTAGTGAGTGAATGAAGTTGATTAACAACACTAAAACCCTCCTCCTGGTTCTGATTGGTTGGTTTTGGTCGGAAGACACATTACTTTAGCTAACAGTAGTTCAGGGAGGAGGTGGAGATTTATTTTTTTCACAAATTATCTGTCTTATAGCAAACTGTCACGACATGGTGACAACTTTAACAAATATGGAGAAAACATATTTTTATTAAAATTTTATACTGCAGCTTGAATAAAATACAACTACATAGCATTTTTTTGAGGAGTCTGGATTGTTTTATGTATATTTTGCACGTTGTCTGAGACTGTTGCAAGTAGGAAGAGACATTTCAATTAGATAAAATTAATAATAAAAAAATTAAGCAACCCATTTGCTGTATTATATGTGGACTGTTGCATGCAAAATTCACTAGCAGTAAATATTGTGCTAGTATCAGTTTTGGATCAAAGAAAGCAAGGCAGTTGCAAGCCTTTAAAATTATGATATGATATGTATATTGATGGGTCAGATAGACTCAAGAAACTGTAACAGTAGTTGCGCTGTTAGATTGGGGCCCAATCTAATTTTTTTGTCATGGGGCCCAAGATTCCTGGCGGGGCCCCTGCTCCTGTGTGTGTGTGTGTGTGTGTGTGTGTGTGTG
>NW_006800631.1:36355-43477 GCF_000485575.1 Poecilia formosa | reverse complement strand
GAATTATTTAGACATACAAACTGCCCACAAAACGCCCATTTCATAAAAAAAAACATCTTATTGCTGTCTTACCTTTATGTATCAATGAAATCCATGCACCGCTAATTCTGCACAAAAATATCCGTTCATCCAAAGCCAAGTCTATCTTCGGCATGTCTTTTCTACTCCGTTTGAGAATCATCAAACTGTCTTGAAGCAAAACTTTCAGTTCCGGTGTTGGTCTTCCTTTAGTTATTATCTCCTGATTCAACTGAAAATCCACTTTAGAAAACTGTTTAAGTGTAGAAATGAAATCTTTCATGTTTACGTCGGAAGAGAGGAGAAAACAAATATATCGCTGTACTTTACTTATTTACTGTATGGCTAGCTCCATGGCTAGCTCACTGTGTCTTACTCTACAGTTGTGCAGTCACAATGTCTGGGATCATGAGCGCCCCCTGCCATGAGGCAAGAGAACTGCCTGCCTCACCTTGAGTCTGTTCTCTGCCGTTTCTGATCGCTCTTCCGCACACAAAACACGATACAAACACAGTCGGTGACAAAAAACACTGTACATTATATACATAAGCGAAATTATGGAAAATCAGTCCATATATTAAATGTTTTTTAGTCATTTTATTGCTGGCGTACAGACAGAACGAACATGCTCCCATAGAATGGCAGCCAGTGCAGTTCGCGAGAGGTTGCACAATCTTAGGTGAGGCTCAGCTCGCTGCTGCCTCACCGGCTTCGCTTCCAAGCATTTGAATGGGAAAATGCGAAAATCCAGCAATTTTGAAGAAAAAAAAATCAGAATTGGTTAAGCTAAGTAAAAAATAGATACTTTATAGTACAAACCACAGGGTGAAAATAGCAATATAAATGGTTTTATTAGTATATATTATTTTTCCATGATGACAGGTGAGGCTCTGCCTCACCTGCCTCCCCTGACTGCACGTCACTGATCTAGACCTACAGCCTTGTTCCAGTTTAGTCTCAAAAAGTGTCTCTTCTCCTGACTTCTAGATACAGAAAAGTGGGAGGGGAAGGGAAAGGGAGCAGCAGCATCTCCTGATTTGGTTAAAGACAAACTTGTGGAAGCAGAAGAGTCCATGACTGAGGCGGAAGATAGGACATCTGAGTTTTGACAGGAAAGCAGTGGGTCAGAGGAAGGTGGGATGTCTATCTGTATGAAGTCAGGAGAGCAAGATGATGATGAGCTTGGACCTGCTGAAGAATGTGTTCAGCTAATTGCTCTGTCGAGACTTCCATCTATCTGATCCCTTTTTGCTTGAAGCCTGTAATCTTCTTCATCCCTGACCACATCTCTGATAGTGTTTCTGCTATTTATTCTCCAGCCTCTTGCTGTACTTCTTGCCATCTCTAATCTTGACTTTGAGCTGCTTCTGTATACTTCTCAATAAACTTCCCTGTCTCGTTCCCTAAAGGCTCTTTTTCTCTTGTTTAACAATTCCTTTAAGTCACTGGCGATCCAGGGTTTGTTATTCAGAAAGCATCTCACTGTTCTGGTGGGGATGATGCCGTCCACACAGGAGTTAATATAGTCAGTCACAAACTCAGTCATGGCACTGATGTCATCTCCATGTAGCTGGCAGAGAGTAGTCCAATCGGTTGCTTTCAAACAAACCTGGAGGACCTCTTCTGCTTCCAGTGACCATTTCCTAGAAGTCATCTTCCTAACAGGCAGCCTCTTCACTAGGGGTTTGTATTCAGAACAGAGAAAAAACAAAATTATTGTCCAATTTCCCCGGAGGAGGTCTTGGTTTAGAGACATATGTATCCTTGACATTAGCATGAAACAAATCCAAAATCTTGTTTTCCCGGGTGGAGCAGCTGACAAAATGGTGAAACATTGGCAGTGTAGAAGAGAGTGAGGCATTATTAAAATAATCAGATATTGCGACAAATGCATTGGGGTGTTGTGTCTGTATCCCAGCAACAAAATAACTGATGACATCACATGAATGTAAACAGCTGCTAAAATAATACTAGTGAACTTTCTTCGTAAATAATATGGTTGGAAACGTACAGCCAAGAGTCTGGACTGCAGAGACGACACTTCACAGTAACATGTCCTGGATAACGCCATCTTACCCTTACCCTAACCCTAGTCAGGGATACAATCCTGCAGCTGTTGCATCCTAGAAGTATTTTATTTAAATTATTACTATTTTTTTTTAATTTATGGATTAAACACTCTATTCATTTAGTTAATGTATTTTATTTTAATTAGTTGTTTTTGTTCAGCCGCAGAAGCATTACAGAATCTGAGCTGCGTGCCACGTCACTGATTGGTTGGGTAGCGGAAGCGTGTCAGTTGGTCAGTTGTAATATTGTAACTCTGAAAAAGAAGAAACTTTAACAGTTTTCTGTCAGTCTGTGCCAGGCTGCTTCTGAGGAGAACAATTCTTAAAGAAAATACACACAGCGTGGGGCAAATAAAGTTGCCAAAACTAAAGAAGGACTCCTGTCTGTTTGGTGAGCATGGGCGTAGGTTTGGGTAGGGACGGTAGGGACATGTCCCGACCAATATTCACGGGATATGAAAAAGTCCCGACCAATTTTTGCCATATTGGCTCAAAGAACGTGGATCTACGATCTTTGATTAGCAGCAACAGGCGGTGCGCGGAACGGAAGCTTCTTAGTTTGACATTTATTATGAGCCTCCGAGACCATGTCGGAACGGTGCTGTCGGGGGGGTGGGGGGAGGGGGAGTCAGTTGAATCGTCGGACGTTCTTTGATTAGCTGCAAAAGGCGGCGGCTAGCTGGGCACACGCGTCTCCTTCTGAGTCTCCGAGACCATGTCGCCACCAAAAAAGAAAAGGACAGACATTAGAAGTTATTTCGCTACGTCGGCTGTAAGTACAGTGAGTGGACCCATAAGTTAGATATCTATCACGCAACGCATTTGTTGTAAAGTCCGGTGTTTAGTAAGGTCAGCACTGAATGTGAGGTAGAATAGGTCTGTTAATTATGTAATATTTTTTCACATAGGATGCTCAGACAGCAGAGCAGAACGATGGAGAGGTGGCTGGAGCTTCAGGGCTCCAGGTGAGGTGTTAGTTCTCAGATATGAAATATACTGTGAAATTATCTCAGTAAATATGGCATTTGAAGTGTTAGTCTTAAATTAAGTTAAGCTAGTGTGAATACAAACCAGGTTACGCTTTGTTTGCTCTATAGGAGGCTGTCAGTGTGAGTGCCAGTGACCAGGGAAGTCAAGGCAGCAGTGCCCTGGACATGGGGAGTGGGGGTGGGGGGGTGTCAAGGTCCCCACCAAGGTCCCCACCAAAACTTAGACCAAACCTACGCCCTTGTTGGTGAGTACAACATAGCCATGTCTCCATAAAGCAATTAAATGCAGCATTTCATTGTTATGCTGCATTCCTTATACTCTGGCTGAGTCCTTGTCAGGGCTTGGAGTTCTTCCATCTTGTTAGCTAATGATCTCATGTTGCCCATTACGATGGGTGGTAGAGATAGTTCGAACTTCCTCCTTCTCTCTCTCTTTGCTCCTCTTTGATTATGTCAGATATAGCCAATAGCTATATCTGACATATAGATATATATGTCAGATATATCTATATCTGACATATAGATATGTCAGATAAAACAGGCAATTTCTGTTTTATGTGGAAAAATCTTGAACTACACATGTCCTAGCACTTTATCTACAAAATCCCACCCATTAACTTAATATGAGTTAGAACTTAATATGAGTTCTAACTCATTAAGTTTCCTGATGCCAAATTGCCCATACTTTACATTTTTACAGAACAGTTGACTTTCTAAGTGACAAAAATTGTTGATTACAGGTTGCTGGTGTATGGTACATCTGGACTACTGACCAAAATGGAAACAAAAAAAGTTATTACATTTCATTGTTAAATCAAAAACTATGAGATCAAACCATGAAGTGAGCTGAACCATGGATTTTGTAGACTATTTCCCCGCTACAGAAGCTACATTTCCTATTTGGCAGCTTATTTATTACCAAACAACTCCAGATGCATGTCTGGTCATATGCAACTGAAATGTAGATTGATTCTTCTTTTTCTAAATGAGGTGTTTGACCATGAATTTAACTTGGTCATTTCGTTCCTATACTGCAATTCAAATTTCGCTTCACAGCACAGTCTGGGCTGCCTCCATTAGCTTGGATTCCTCCAGTAGATTTTCTACGGTGCCAATCATCAAACAGTAGGAGAAGTCGAGAACGATAACTTTGTTTTTGTGCTCATTTTTAGAATTATAGTCTCTCAGTAGTTTTAGCAATGGCACCATTCAGTCCGTATTGGCCATGCTTCCAAATGTTGAATTGACATTAACAAACAACTTGTTCGACTTGACACTTCTCTCTTCAGTGCAGGCAATTTCTGGTAAGCTTCATAGCATTTTACTGGTGCATTGCATATGTCACAGACAAACATTAGCGATTGGGTAAAGTTTAAAACCTCGACAGGGTCAACACCTCCAAGAAGCAATCGTTTCTCAATAGCTGAGAACCCAGACCCTCTGGATAAAACAAATAGCAGAGGACAAAGGGGGTGCTTTTGACCAAGCTAACATGACTTGATCTCTTCAAGTGATCAACTTGAATTCAACTGAATTCTATTCAGTTTATTTATTCAACTTTGTGAATATCTACAGTTGTCATTAGCTAAGACATGCTAATGACAAGCACCCTGGCCTGCTTGTCAGTCAATCACAGACATTTTATTTTTATGGCACCAGTTTACAACAAATGGCACCAAAACTCTTTAGGTGACAAACACATCCAATTTATAGGCAAAAATAAAGTTAATTCAATTAAGCCACACACAACCTATATAGTCATTTTCTGTGAGCTTAAAGAAATCTGCTTTCTGATTAGATTAGATTGTCAAGAGCTCTTTTAAAAAACAACAACTTTCAAGCAGGTATTAAATACTTAAGCATGTATTTCTGTATTTAAGATGTTTTTTTTATTGGTTTGATGTATAATCCTAAATGTTTTTTATTAGCTGAAAACAGAAAAAGGGATCATAATTAAAAGAAATACAAGCTTGTAAAAACATTTTCTGTCAAATTTATCTATGTTTCAGTTAGTGAATTGAATAGATAGATAGATAGATAGATAGATAGATAGATAGATAGATAGATAGATAGATAGATAGATAGATAGATAGATAGATAGATAGATGTAAGGTCCTTGATTATAGATTAAAAATAAATGAACAAACAAGTAACTGCACAAAATTAGGCTACAATTGAACAAAAAGTAACCAGAATCCCTGTTAAAAGGGAAGATTCAGAGTCTCACTGGAACATTCCTCATAACTCTGTCACTTAAAACATACCTCCTGAAATATCCCTCAAGTGAGTGGGACAAACTTCACCTCAGTCCTGCCAGCACTATAGCACCCTTTAATTACACTGGACTCTGCACACACTACAAGCTTGTGTGTGCTCTGTGGGTCATTCCATGAGGCAGTGTTCACAGCCAGCAATATTTCAAAAAGTTTAAATTATCCTTTTGCTGCTGCTCTGATGTAAGTAAGAAATTAATTCAGGAATGGTGGGGCAAATGGTGCTCTTTTAGACCAGGGAGAGATTCTTTCAGCTTTCTGTACTTGGTTTTAAAGGTAACTTCTCCATACTTATCAAGCCCATATTCAATGTGAACATTTCACGCCAATTTGGTCATTTACATATTCACACAAACAAATTTTTGCTTTTGATTCTAGCTATTTTTATTCATATATCATATACTAGTAAGCACAATAGGATATGCCTTGGCAATAGTCTGATGTGGTGCAAAGAATACAATCCCCAATATTGCAATTGGAGATTGGAATATTGGGAAAATGATCATTAGAACTACTGATTACCAGCTGTTCCTGATTCACCTTAATGATTACCGTTAATGAAGGAAATGTCAGCAATTATTTACAATTTACAAGCCGAGCTACATTCTTGTTCCTTTTTGGGATACAAGAAACAAGAGTGGTGGTGGGAGTGAAGGCAAAATTTGATGAGAAAACCTCTTTGCCTCTTGTTGCAAGGAATGCAGGGGGGAGTTCAGACTTATCCTTCCAAACAGTGCCAACCATTGGCATCTTCCTTTTCAGGAGCCACTGGCTGAGTTCATATGAGGTTGTCACATGTGACATTGTACCCTCTCAGTCCAACAGTCAATTCAAGCAGAACTCCGATCCCTTGATCTACTCCAGTGGTCCCCACCGCGACCACTTTTTATCACCGCGGACCGGTCAAGGTGTGATAATTTTACCGCGGCCCAGGGGGGTAGAAGAGAGTCATATGTCACAATTTAAATTTTTTTGCCCCGATTTTCCCTTTATAACAATCTTTTAACGTTTCGAGTTCTAAGATTGTCGCTGCAATATTTGTAACCGATCATCTTGCTGTGAGTGGTGTATTACGTAGAACGTCCAGACCCCTCCGATCTAAAATCGGGAATATTCAACATGTTGGATTGTCTTGGCCATTTTATCTCAGCCTGTGGGGTTTTCCATGACTGGGAGTGAGAACGCAACCTGTTGAATGTGACATAAAGGTAGCCAATCAGGTAGTGCGGTGACATAAACATTGAGGGGAATCCCCAACAGCTGACGTCGCACAACTGAGAGCCTGGTTTAGGACATAGAGCAGCAAATAGAGCGGCTGCTCCGCAGTCTTTAATCCAACGGCGTTTTTTCCTTTTTGTCACGTCTTTTATCGCTTAAAACGAGTCCACAAACTATCACTGTGGCTTCTACACCGGTTGTTTATTCTAAATTCACATGTGGTATGTTGGGGGTTTTACGGGGATGTTCCTGAGTAAAATCGGTTCGCGTGTGGTCTGTTGCTCCTGCCGTGTGCTGGAGAATCTGTTGTACTTTTATCGGCTCGTGTCGTGTGTGGTCACAGAGGTTTGGAAAATCGGTCGACAATTAAATCGTACCGTGTGAAACAGACTCAAGACTTACAAGCTCTACTCCTTTCCTCTCTAGCGCCTAACACTCTCTGACTATGATAGCTATGCTGACGTTTACACAGCCCTTCAAAATAAGATACAGATGCACCACAAAATCGGACATTTTTCTTTAATGAAAACTTTAACTCACGATAATGACAAATCA
>NW_006800631.1:27635-34439 GCF_000485575.1 Poecilia formosa | reverse complement strand
TAAATCATTGCAAATCCTGGTTCCTTGACGTGATTTATTCTACAACTGTTACACATGGTCTCTATGGGGCGAAGCAGTTTGAAGGCTTCATTGCCTCATTAGCGAGCAGGACGCCGCATATTATGCAGAGCGGGTTTGGAATGTGGGAATCACCTACCGGTCCGGGATAAATCCATTCTCCTGTCTCTTGTCTGAGCCTTTTCCCCTTTGCAAAGAAACTTTCTAAAGACATCTGTTTACTCATTACTCATTTTGCTGCTTGTGGGCTCAATGTTGGCACACAAGACGTAACCGAGAGAATCTGGTTAAAGGATTTTCAAAATAAAAGATTCTCCGGACTCAGATAATACATAAAACTGAAATATTTAATTATTTCTTGTGCAGCCGGTACCAATTGGTCCACGGACCGGTACCAGTCCGCGGCCGGGGGGTTGGGGACGACTGCTCTACTTGGCAGTTTCACTGTGTACACTTGCATATTCCATGCATAGCTGGATTTTGCATCACAGGCCACCCATATTTTGATGCCATATTTTGCTGGTTTGCTTGCCATATATCAGATGCTCAACCCTCTTGTCCCAGGCCTCTCTGATGGCTGCCAATTTATCCATCACATGCACTGCTGGTCTTGATTCTTGGTTGTCAAATTTCAGCGTTTTTGAGAAAGTGTGAAAGATTTTCAGTGGCATTGTGGCATGAAAAATTGCCCTTCCACTCTTTGTGTCCCAGAGACTACATGTAGCCTCATCACTGTACCTATTTCATGCATTTGATGCCCCACAGAGATAATAACTCTGTGGGGCATCCTCTGTCCGCCCAGTGCCTTTCTCACTGGTTGTATGAGGCCATCTCACAGGTTTACACTTCCTCCAGACTGGATCCTCCAGAGAATATGAGAGCTCACTCTACAAGGATTTCATTCTGCATGGAGGAATGTCTGTGAAGGACATTTTCAAGGCAGCTTCCTGGTCATCTCTGTGGTCATTTATTCGGTTTTAATTGTATGACGTTTCCACATTCTCTATTGCCCTTTCTGTTCCCATAGTTCTGACAGAATAATTACTTTGGTTACGTGTTAATATTGTCTCACCCTTGCATGTAACACAGGGCGACATGATGTTATGTTTCAGTCACGATTTGTGTCTTCTGCTGTAAACCTGCCAGTTTTTTCCCATGTTGTGTCTGTTGCACAGTAAGTGGCATTTCCTACTGTAACATAATGCATGATTCAGCTGATGTTTATTGTAATTCAGTTTTTTTTTTCCTGCGGAGCTCTATGTTTATTTAAGCATTTGAGAACAACATGGTTGTGCAAAGTGCTCTATAATAAGTTACCTGCTCTGTTCATCGTTACAGTGTTACAGTTTGTAACGTTCGTTGTTCCTATTTGCAGCAGCAGGTCTTTTTATCTCAGCCTTTTCTGACCAGAGGCTATTCTCCTCTCTAGCTTTGCTGTATGGGAGGGCGGGAGTGCGTAATTACACACTCTAGGCTAAGACTGTTTTTTGTCATATGCGAGCAGATGCTTTATGGTGGTGATCTGGATGGACCCAGTGAGACATAAAGGTAAAGGTAATTTTATTTATATAGCACATTTTCAGCAAAAGGCAATACAAAGTGCTTTACAGGAATTAAAAAGGTTGTAAACAAAATAACAGAAAACAGAAAAAAAAAAAAAAAAAGAGAAAAATAATCTAATGTTGATCTAAAGTATGTGTAAGCTAAGTGCACCTGTTCAGGGTTGCTAAGTAGCCTCTGGTCTAATTCCATTTCTGGGTTGAAAGAACAAGAGTCTAAAAAGTAGTCTCGATCCAAAAATGTCCTCTGGGCTTCTTGTCTCTGCATCTAAATACAGCTTAAGAGTGACTAATCATTTTCTGGGTTAAAAGTGAGTATTCCACAGTTTCTAAATAACTGATAATCTAAAGATTAATAGCTAAATTCTAAGTTTGTTCTAAGTCCTTTTCTGGGTTAAAAGTGAGAAGCCACAGTTTCTAAGGAATAGTAGCATAAAAAGTAAGTTGTGACTGTTCCTGTATTTCTGGATTCTAAGTTCTAATTCATTTTCTGGGCTGTAGCAGTATGAGTCTCTCTGCATAAAAGTTATCTAGAAAGTATAATATTGATCTAAATCGTGCTTACATCACAATTTCTTACATTACTAATAAACTCAAATAATCCTTTTCTGGGTTAAATAGTGAGTACTCCACAGTTTTTAACAGGTAAACTAGCAAAAGAGTGACTAACAAACTGAGTCTCTGGATTCCAAGTTTGTTCTAATTCCTTTGCTGGGTTAAAAGTGAGTACTCTACAGTTTCTAACAAAATTAAATATAAAAAGAGGAAAGGACAGATTCAGACAAAACAAAGACATGAGTAAAGGCGGTGACATCACAGGGCCATAAAACCATGTTGCTCAGGATCCTGGCAGAAGTCCAATCAAGGTGTTGCTATCGAGGAATGTCCTTGGGAGTGCTCAGCTCCACAGCTGCATGGCTAACAGGAGGGGGTGAGGTGGGAAGGAGCATTGGAAATATGCCCTTCCAAGGCAACACAGGGAAATCCAATTCAGATATAGATTGTCTTAGGTCAGGTAGATTATAAATTTCAATCTTCCCTAATGTCTCTCTGATACATCACAGTTCCCAATTACCCAAATTAGTTTGGTCGTTCCACTGAACCAAAACTAGCAACTTCTCCAAGATCGATTCCATTCCGTTAGTGAGTTTTAGAGTCCTCAGCTGGGCTGCGAGTCTCAGCAAGACTCACATCCAACTTGCGTCTCTGNTGAAAACTTTAACTCACGATAATGACAAATCAATGGGAGCCCTGAGTTTGTTTCTCTGCAATGAGACGGTCCCATCTGGGAGTGATGGAGACAATGACACCCTTAGTGTTGCTTATGCACAGCGTGCTTGGTCTCTATGAGGCGAAACAGTTTGAAGGCTTCATTGCCTCATTAGCGAGCAGAACGCCGTATATTATGCAGAGCGGGTTTGGAATGTGGGAATCACCTACCGGTCCGGGATAAATCCATTCTCCTGTCTCTTGTCTGAGCCTTTTCCCCTTTGCAAAGAAACTTTCTAAAGACATCTGTTTACTCATTACTCATTTTGCTGCTTGTGGGCTCAATGTTGGCACACAAGACGTAACCGAGAGAATCTGGTTAAAGGATTTTCAAAATAAAAGATTCTCCGGACTCAGATAATACATAAAACTGAAATATTTAATTATTTCTTGTGCAGCCGGTACCAATTGGTCCACGGACCGGTACCAGTCCGCGGCCGGGGGGTTGGGGACGACTGCTCTACTTGGCAGTTTCACTGTGTACACTTGCATATTCCATGCATAGCTGGATTTTGCATCACAGGCCACCCATATTTTGATGCCATATTTTGCTGGTTTGCTTGCCATATATCAGATGCTCAACCCTCTTGTCCCAGGCCTCTCTGATGGCTGCCAATTTATCCATCACATGCACTGCTGGTCTTGATTCTTGGTTGTCAAATTTCAGCGTTTTTGAGAAAGTGTGAAAGATTTTCAGTGGCATTGTGGCATGAAAAATTGCCCTTCCACTCTTTGTGTCCCAGAGACTACATGTAGCCTCATCACTGTACCTATTTCATGCATTTGATGCCCCACAGAGATAATAACTCTGTGGGGCATCCTCTGTCCGCCCAGTGCCTTTCTCACTGGTTGTATGAGGCCATCTCACAGGTTTACACTTCCTCCAGACTGGATCCTCCAGAGAATATGAGAGCTCACTCTACAAGGATTTCATTCTGCATGGAGGAATGTCTGTGAAGGACATTTTCAAGGCAGCTTCCTGGTCATCTCTGTGGTCATTTATTCGGTTTTAATTGTATGACGTTTCCACATTCTCTATTGCCCTTTCTGTTCCCATAGTTCTGACAGAATAATTACTTTGGTTACGTGTTAATATTGTCTCACCCTTGCATGTAACACAGGGCGACATGATGTTATGTTTCAGTCACGATTTGTGTCTTCTGCTGTAAACCTGCCAGTTTTTTCCCATGTTGTGTCTGTTGCACAGTAAGTGGCATTTCCTACTGTAACATAATGCATGATTCAGCTGATGTTTATTGTAATTCAGTTTTTTTTTTCCTGCGGAGCTCTATGTTTATTTAAGCATTTGAGAACAACATGGTTGTGCAAAGTGCTCTATAATAAGTTACCTGCTCTGTTCATCGTTACAGTGTTACAGTTTGTAACGTTCGTTGTTCCTATTTGCAGCAGCAGGTCTTTTTATCTCAGCCTTTTCTGACCAGAGGCTATTCTCCTGTCTAGCCTTCTGCTGTATGGGAGGGCGGGAGTGCGTAATTACACACTCTAGGCTAAGACTGTTTTTTGTCATATGCGAGCAGATGCTTTATGGTGGTGATCTGGATGGACCCAGTGAGACATAAAGATAAAGGTAATTTTATTTATATAGCACATTTTCAGCAAAAGGCAATACAAAGTGCTTTACAGGAATTAAAAGGTTGTAAACAAAATAACAAAGAGCAAAACAAAAAAAAGAGAAAAAGAATCTAATGTTGATCTAAAGTATGTGTAAGCTAAGTGCACCTGTTCAGGGTTGCTAAGTATCCTCTGGTCTAATTCCATTTCTGGGTTGAAAGAACAAGAGTCTAAAAAGTAGTCTCGATCCAAAAATGTCCTCTGGGCTTCTTGTCTCTGCATCTAAATACAGCTTAAGAGTGACTAATCTAAGTCATTTTCTGAGTTAAAAGTGAGAAGCCACAGTTTCTAAGGAATAGTAGCATAAAAAGTAAGTTGTGACTGTTCCTGTATTTCTGGATTCTAAGTTGTAATTAATTTTCTGGGCTGTAGCAGTATGAGTCTCTCTGCATAAAAGTTATCTAGAAAGTATAATATTGATCTAAATCGTGCTTACATCACAATTTCTTGCATTACTAATAAACTAAAATAATCCTTTTCTGGGTTAAATAGTGAGTACTCCACAGTTTTTAATAGGTAAACTAGCAAAAGAGTGACTAATAAACTGAGTCTCTGGATTCCAAGTTTGTTCTAATTCCTTTGCTGGGTTAAAAGTGAGTACTCTACAGTTTCTAACAAAATTAAATATAAAAAGAGGAAAGGACAGATTCAGACAAAACAAAGACATGAGTAAAGGCGGTGACATCACAGGGCCATAAAACCATGTTGCTCAGGATCCTGGCAGAAGTCCAATCAAGGTGTTGCTATCGAGGAATGTCCTTGGGAGTGCTCAGCTCCACAGCTGCATGGCTAA
This sequence comes from Poecilia formosa, assembly GCF_000485575.1. NCBI lineage: Eukaryota > Metazoa > Chordata > Actinopteri > Cyprinodontiformes > Poeciliidae > Poecilia > Poecilia formosa. The sequence goes on along the minus strand of NW_006800631.1, from coordinate 29,168 downwards.
CAGGAGGGGGTGAGGTGGGAAGGAGCATTGGAAATATGCCCTTCCAAGGCAACACAGGGAAATCCAATTCAGATATAGATTGTCTTAGGTCAGGTAGATTATAAATTTCAATCTTCCCTAATGTCTCTCTGATACATCACAGTTCCCAATTACCCAAATTAGTTTGGTCGTTCCACTGAACCGAAACTAGCAACTTCTCCAAGATCGATTCCATTCCTTTAGTGAGTTTTAGAGTCCTCAGCTGGGCTGCGAGTCTCAGCAAGACTCACATCCAACTTGCGTCTCTGTCCACACCAAAAGCCTGAATGTTTGCTAGTTCGGCCAAGTCCATCACAAATTTGTCAATAAGCCAGGTATCCACAAGCTCCAAACAGCAGAAATCCTGTTATCATGAATAAATCCAGGGTGAATCCTGCCGGGTTTGTCCCCGCAGGACAAGAGGGCTCTCTTGTGCCCAGTCTTCTTGTCGAGAAAATTTGATCAATTGCATTGAGAGAGATCCAGATCCATAATTTGTAGATTCGGAGGATGTGCAAAGAAAGGCTCCAAAAATATAGAAAAAGACAGGACAAAAACAGAGCAAGCAGCATAGACTGCATCCTGCTTTTCTGTTAACCCACTAGCGATAAACTTAAAGGGCGAAGCCTATACAAAATAGAACGTTGGTTATGTATTGCAACCCCAGATTCTACAAGGATAGGCGCGGCCCTTTAAGCTGTGGCGGGCCTCACTGGTTTCAGCTATTCAGCTGAAAAAAAAAAAAGCTGTTAGGAAATCCATTATTTATACAGACCAGTGGGGCCCACCCAGTCGGTGGGCGTGGATTAAGCTTTTTTGAGTGCTGCGGTGCGCAAGGGATAAACCCACTAGTGATAGCCTTAAAAGGCTGTGCCTATACTCATAGAATCTGGGGTTACAATACGTAACCAACGGTTTCAACTGTAACACTGAAGTTAACAGTATCAACTGTAACACTTCAGTGTTGCAGTTTTGTTTCAGAAAAAAAAAAAATTTCAGAAAACCTGGTGGACCAACACCAGCAGGTGACATGCCACCCCAAATCATCAGAGTGTGAAAGTTTCACACTGGACTTGAAGCAACATGGATTCAGTGCCTCTCAGCTCTTCCTTCAAACCTTGAGTTCCAAATGAAATGCCAACTTGAACCTTTTCTGAAAAGAGGACTTTGGACCATTGAGCAACTGTATAGTTCTTTTTCTCCTCAACTCAGGTAAGCCTCTTCTGGTGTTGTCTCTGGTTCAGGAGTGGCTTGATACAAAGGAATATGACATTTGTTGCCCATAATGGCTTTTGATTCGCTGAATACCTCAGTCCACTCCTGGTGAAGCTCCCTCCAAGCTGAATGGATTTTTCTTGACAATCTTCTCATCCTGTTTCTGCTCCACCTTTACATGCCACACTTTTTCCTTCCATTCAACTTTATATGAACATGATATAACATTTGGTAACACTTTATTTGAAGGGGGGTGAATAAGACTGTCATGACACTGTCATAAACATGACATAATACATG
>NW_006800631.1:22438-26401 GCF_000485575.1 Poecilia formosa | reverse complement strand
AAAAACTATTGTTTCAAATTACATCTCAAATAAAATATTTTTCCCACAGAGCTCCATGGCAACAGATTCTATTTTTAGAATATGACCTGTGGGCAATTTAATTGGTTCCTCAGGGCACTAAGTGACTACCTCTAGGATATTACAGCTGTGCAAAAATAAATAAATAAATAAATAAATAAATAAATAAATAAACTGTTGCATCTTGTTGACAGTATGGAGTTTGGGGCTTTTAATTATATAATACTTCAACAAACATGTCTCGAATCTCTATAAAAATTCAGCGGCTCATACAGATTCCTGGTTTCCTTGAGTTTTAAAACATAAAAGAGCATGACAGAATCTGTCTGGTCCCCCCTGATTTGATTTCTGCTGGGAGCAGTTTGTTTGATCTCAACACACAGGCAGAGGTTAGCTGAGATGATGTCTTATTAAATAAACATCATCTGTGCAATCATGGCTTTTTGCCACTGCTCCATGTTAATGATGTTGCATACTGTGCTGCTCTACTGTGAGATTGACATCTTGTAATAAAACACACTCATTTTCTGGCTACACGCAGTTCTGTTCAGGGTAAAAGGGGGCTGGAATTTATTTCAGCAAATATTACATTAGAGTTTAAGCTGTTTGCTACCCAGGTTATCCAGTCTGAGATTTAAAGTTACTTAGTTTGTCCTATAGCAGTGTCCCTCAAACTTTTTCAGGTGGACCACTTAACTAATCTAAAACAGTCACAGACCACCTAACCTGAAATTGCCCCTGTGACAGCACATCTTAATATATCATGCAACTTACCCATTTCTATCAATTGCATTTATTTATTGTATTTCTTTAATTTAATTTAATATTTTTTAATTAAATAAAAACAACAATAGCTGTGATCTGAAAGTAGAGCATCATTCATTACCAAGCAAAGTGGTAAAAAACAAAGAACAGTTCTGAATAACTGGAGCAATTCCTACCAATAACCGTTCAAAGGAATCCAGTCGCTAGTGTCACATCAACACTCAGCAGCTTTGACTTAGCTTTCCCTGATGATATATATAGTCCTGAAGTTGTTTTCTTTCCACAAGTACCTGCAGCTTTTCTTTTGAGTGACCCGGTTTTATGCCAGTTTTCCATCATTATTCTCAAACACAATCCTTTGGTAAGGTAGCATCACACTATGAGTTCTCATCATGGCAAATAAATGGTCGTTTACATGCAGTACCTTGCAGACCACAGTTTGAGAAAGACCGATTTAAAGTAACTACAAAACGACTGGAAGAATGTCGATTTGTAAATGACAGAAATATTGAGATGTTCAGAGATGTTCAGCCATAATTAATAATTAACCAGAAACACTTCATCCCAATGGTGAGACTTGCTGCAAGGATGATTGATGATTTGGTCTTGTATTGCAACCACAGAACCTGGCCACCTTGCAGTCAGAATCAACTTTCGCTGTATCCGCCTGTATTTCTAAGACAGTCTAACAGCTAACTATTGGCTTAAGCTCTCTCAGCAACAGGTCAGTGACCGAGAACGAAGCAGCAAATCTGCAAAAGAATGGCTCAAAATAAAAATAATGAATGTTTGTATGGCTGAATAAAAATCCTAATTGAAACACTTTGGGACCTCATGAGTAAACTTGTAGATAAATCTCTGCAACTCTCAAAGAAATGAAACTATTTTGGGAAAGAAGTGTAGGGTAAAATACCCTCTCAATAATGTGAGACTGATAAAACCAGACAGCACAGATTTTTCAGACTGCTGCTTAAAGTGGTTACATAGGCTGGTGGATCTCCAAAGTCACACTTAGTTTATTGTACCCTACTGTTTCATTTTTACTACCTCCATGTTGACTCCATTTTAGGACACTAACTTAAGTTTAATTATTTTTTTTTTATCTTTTGGGAATTTTTAATATAAAACTTGGTGTCAATATTTCTATATGAGTTATAATATATATTTGCAAATAAAATAGTAAATCGTCATTTCAGTGTTGTCATTTTTAAAGTAATTGGTGAGATTATTTTAAACACTTTTCTAAACAGTTTGTATAAAGCAATAAAACCGCTTTACCTTCCATGTCCTGATTATTCTTGAATGTTTCTTCAATATTGAAAGGGGCCTGTTCATGGATTATTTCAACTTCCACATTATAGTCATCCATTAAATGGTAGACTCCCTCCAAAGTGAAGTAACAGTCCCGCTCCTTCATGTCGTCTTCGATCAGCAACAGTGCGCTCTTCCATGTGAAGTGCTCGAACATCGCTTTGAATGTCTCTGCCATTTTAACGTAGGACGGGGCGATCCGAGTCAGGTGAGAGTACTCCGTCTCCTTGTTCTTGAAGGCGGTGGCCAGAGCACCTGCAGATATCACCGGGATTTTCCAGTGGGATGCCAGCCTCACCACACCTGCCGCCTCGTACTCACGTACTGGACCGAGGATCAAGTCTGGCTTCAGGTTACACGACCTGTCCGCCAGCGTGAACAAAGCGTGGTTGGCCAAGTCGGAGTTCTCAAAGTGAATGTTGAAGTGGAAACCTGGATATTCTGCCTTCAGTCTGTCCTGTGCGTAACGGATCGCTGGTGCGACTCTTGCATGTGAAAACAGGAAAGAGTCATTTTGTGGCAAAAACACCAAAACCTCAATTTCCTCCGTGAAAGAGTTGGTGATAAATGGGTTGAAGATGACCAAAAAGATCAGAAAAGGTTGAATAAACGGTGCCATGGCGCCGCTTTGAAAGTTTAGCCTCAGACAAAAACCAATCAACGCTTCAGAGGTGTTCTCTAAACGCTTCTCTCTCCAAGTTGGCTCCCCCTAAGCAGCGCACTGAGCTACAGACAGCCCTGATTAAATATTTCCAGTGAGCAGGTAAAACCAGAACGCTTCTCAGATCTGGGTTTTGTTCTGCAGAATCAAAATTTGCCCCAGTGCTTAGTCCGGGCAGTTTCGTAGATCCGTTCAGCTCCAGTTCAGACACACGCGCTGCCTGGCTCCAGTCTGGAGTTTTGAAGCATCCTTTCAGGAATATTCCTGCGTCATGAAGCGCTGCCCACCTCCATCTTAAAGCTACACTGCTGCGGAGCTCACAATGAGCCACTTCAGCACAGCCCCGCTTTCTGCATGGCTCTCGAGGCTGCAAACAGCTCATAGAATACTCAACTCTCCTCAAAGTAAGCGTAGGGTGGTCGTTTTAAAGAGGTGACATGCATACCTTCTTTATGTCATATTCTGTTTTTAGTATACAAAAGCATGTTAAACGCATTGAGATGACAGGAAATTGGAATTTAAAAAAGCAAAGATATTTTTAAAATCAGATATTCTGCAGTGAACTTAAATTTCGCATCTACAGAGGCAGTGCCCAGGGGCGTGCAAAGACCACTAAAGGGGCAGGTGCTAAAAAAGAAAAGGGCACATCTAACCGCATTCTAGGACAGAATATTAACAAAGCCACACAGCTTTCAGAGTTTAATTAACAATGGTAAATTACAAAATTGTGAGATATACAATCAAAGCTCAGGAAAATCTGTATATAGAGCATACAACTATGCATATGTAAGATATTTTATTAGTAATTTCTTTCTGCAGGTTTATTTTGTTATAGGAAAGAATTGTAATATTCAAACCCACAATTTAGCAAGATATGTGAATCAGAGCTAGAGCACCAGACATATTTTGTCTTCACAGAATTGCACTGTTAAAAATATAAACAAGGGCACAATAGCTTCTTGTCAGAAAAGGCTGATGATGACCTGTTGGGAAAGAAAACAGGTCATCATTCTGGTTTTAATCTAAAAAAAATAACTTGCACATCAGTTGGTGTTAGAAAAATGGGTAACACTTTATTTGAAGGGGGGTGAATAAGACTGTCATGACACTGTCATAAACATGAATAAGCCTTCATAAATATTTATGACTGTTGTCATAAATTGTCATTCGGTAAATTATGACACTTTTAATACAAAGTTGACATTATT
>NW_006800631.1:9192-22308 GCF_000485575.1 Poecilia formosa | reverse complement strand
ATATGGGAAATGTGGAAGCCTCTACTGTATCAAATTGACATAGGAATAACAGAGAGTTGGCCATTCTAAGGTAAAAACCCAGTGCATACAGTGTTCATGTTTTGTTTTTGTTTTCATCCAGACGGCTTCCCGCGCCCCCCCCTGCAATGACACGGCGCCCCCCCCCTAGGGGGCGCGCCCCACAGCTTGGGAACCTCTGCTCTAGAGATGGACAGGAAAAACCTAAGCCCTAGATCCAGCGCGAGCGTCATAGCGCTCATGTTGCGTTTAAAGGCGGCTCGGAAAAACAGGTTACGATATGTTAACGGATTAAACAGTTTGTGACAGAGGACACAGATATGGGAAGTGCGGAAGCCCCTACTGTGTTAAATTAACTGTGTTAAATTAACAGAGGAATAACAGAGTTGGCTATTCTAAAGTAAAAACCCAGCGCATACAGTATTCATGTTTTTTTTTTCTGTTTTGTTTTTTTTATCCAGACGGCTTCCTGCGCCCCCCCTTGCAATGGCACGGCGCACCCCCTAGGGGGCACAACCTACAGTTTGGGAACCTCTGTGATATTATTAAGAAGAGATCGGCAGGAGGGAAGTGGAGGAGGGTGTGGAATATTTATAAAGCAAGGGATACAAAATCAGGTTTTAGGGAAAGGGAAAGAACTTGAATATATAATAATTGAAATTTGGGAACAAGGTGGTAAAGTTAAAATAATAAATTTTTATAATCCATGTAAAACATTATCGAGTGAAATAATGGAGGAGGTAATTGAATATTTGGAAGGGAAAATAATTTGGTGTGGGGATTTTAATGCTAATAGTACATTATGGGGTAAATGTAATGATAAAAATGGGAAAATAATAGAAGAATTAATAGAAAGTAAAAATCTTGTATGTATTAATGATGGGAGGGGAACTAGACTTAATATAAGAACAGGGATGGAATCAGCAGATAATTCAATAAAGAAAGGAGGGTGTAAAATGATGAGACAATTGTACCATGGTGGACAAATGAATGTAAAGAAGCAACAAAGTTAAGAAATAAAGCATTTAAGGTACTAAAAGGTAATCCAATTTATAAGAGTTTAATTGATTATAAAAGAAAGCAAGCAATGGTAAGAAGAACTATTAAGAATGCAAAGAGTGCTGGAGAATTTTTGTAGTACAATAGGGAAAGAAACAAAAATTGAAAAAATCTGGGAAATAATTAAAAGAATGAATGGAATAAAGATAGAGTTTGAATATCATATATTAATAGATACTACAAATATAGTAAAAGATGAAGATAAAGTTGAAATATTGGCAAGAACATTTAGTAAAATTCATAGTTCAAATAATATTAGTGAAGAGGGTAGAAAATGAAGAGAAAATACAAAACTTAAATATAAAGATTTATTACAGTGGTGGTTTCCAAACATCATCTATGAAAATCATCTAAATTATTTCATAGAATTTGATTATCATAGGTGTGCTTGTGAATGCGTGTATGATATAGATGGGTGGAATACAAAGTTATGTATAAGTATGTGTATTTGTATATGTATGTGTGTGCACATGTATTTATTGGTAGGATATATTTATTTATTATTTATTTTTTGGTAGAATATACATACACACACACACACCTATATATACACACACACACATATATATATATATACACTTGGTTATGTCGTTCCATGTACGCTTTCCCTGCCAGCATCTTGCACCCTGCTGTTATGTGCTGGACTGTATCAGAGGCCTCCTTGGGTCTTGTCTGGTGTGGTAGATCTGAGTGTTTATATATATATAGATATAGATATAGATATATATAGAGAGAGAGATAGATCATCACGAACCACACTCCATACCAGTAAGTAAACTAACAGTTTGTGCCAACAGCCAGTGAAATCAAGAAGAATTATTTTTGATTTTTAACAAAACATTTATTTCTAACACAGAGTACAATTTAAAAAAAAAAAAAAATTAAAATATCAGTTGAGTTGAGTTGATATATTGCACAAAATCCCATTAAAACCCCGTAGCTGCAGGAAACTTTCCATATTTCCAGTGGCTCTGTGGAAGCAAAACTCCAGCCTCAGCCTGGCCTTGACGTTGCACTTCCACAGAGCCATGGCATTGAGTTGTGGTCCAGCCTGGAGTCTGTCTGTACTACATAATTAGCCATTTTAGCTTTGGCAATTAAATTAAAAATCTGGCACTTTGGCTTGTTGGCTTTGTTAAAACGCAGTCCATAAATAAAAATAGAACTGGTAAAAACAATGCCAAAACAGCTAAAAACACTCATCAATCAACTAAAAAATGTCATCAGTCTTCTACAATCAATAAAAATATGAAAAACACTCTCAGACAGACCCCAGAAAGGAAACTCATTTAAAACCCCTGGACTAATGACCGATAAAAACGAGTTTGTAGCAATGGCACCATGTAAAATCCTCCATTGGAGATCACCAGTCTGTTTTTTTTATAGGAGGTTTATAGAGGGTCCTCCACTGAGGGGTTTGTCCTCCGAGTCGGTCTGTCCACACTCTCACGGGTCTGTTCCGTAGGGTTCTTTAATTTAGGACTTTGACACAGTTTTTATAAAGTACTTTTGGGGCAGTACCCTGAAGGCTCATCTGTGAGTCTTTACTGGACAGCAGGGGACCACTGTCCTTTGTGAAGCTGGTGTTCAGTGTCAAATCAGGGACTGGGTCTGTCGGGTCCGGTGAAACCTTTCTCTCGTGGAGCAGCTGCAGGAGACACCTCTCCCCAGCCTCTCTTTCATCAGGCCCAGGAAACACTGCACAAGTCTAATGGACCGGAACCCCGGCAGAGAAGCTACGGCCTGGGTGTTGAAAAAGTACGGTCCAGCTGTCTCCACCAGATGTTTCAATACTGTCGTCTTGGACTTGCACAGCGCCTCCGACAGTCCTGGTATTGTGCTGCGATACACGTCCAGTCTGGACTCTCAGACTAAAGGCTCTTCTAAAAACCAATGCAGAGAGTTATGCGCCTGTGAATGACATAGTTTAAAAAAGCCACAGAATTTAAAAACATCCTGATAAAACTGAGGCAACCCTTTTAACTTTAAAAGACTAAAATCAGTTAAAAACCATAGCAGCATCCAGCCCCAGTAAATTAACACGTCTGATAATGCAGCTGGCCACATCCCTCCACATGGGATCCTGTCAGGTACTTCTGAAGGAACCATAAACGAAAAGTAGTTGTTCTACTGGCCAGGTGGACAAGGCCCTGACTCCCCTCCTCTCTTGGTAAAAACAAGACAGACTTTGGCACCCAGTGTAGACTGTTCCAAAAGAAGTTTACCATCTCTGTCTGTACTTTTACAAGTAATCCAGATAGGTCTAAAACAGAGAGCTTGTGCCACAGGTGTGATGTGATAAGATTATTTAAAACCAGCACCCTGCCCCGGTAGGACATCTGGGAGTGCAGCCACCTCTGTTGTGGATAGGGATAATGTGAGATCACGTGGTGTTATTAGTGATTGTAGATCACCTGTTGCTCACCTGGTGACTTCAGTGAGTTGGTGATGGGGAGGTCTACTTTTTGCTGACCACTATGTTTTGTCTTTGATCACTGTTTAATTCTACGGATCCGTTTTTATGCTGCTTTTGAACACTGTTTGCCTTTGGATATTGACAATAAAATCATTGCAACTGCAGCTTGGATTTACGTTTTGATCAGCTTGCGCGTCAACAACCACTCCCTTACTCAGCCGAATTTTCTGTTCGATGTTTTCCCAACGTTTTCCAAAACTGCCTAAAAACACACCAAGATATTTAAAACCATCTTTCTTCCATACAAGACCTTGAGGGAGAACTGGGAGCCCAACAGACCACTCACCCACGACCAGGGCTTCGCTTTTTCCCCAGATCAACCTCGCAGCAGACAAGACAGAAAACTTTTCTCTGATCTTGGTTAAAATACTGACATCTTGCTGGTCCTTTATAAAAACAACATCAACCAGGTAAAACCAGACCATAAACATCAAATGTATTTTCTGAAGGAGGAGTTCTAGGAAGAGTGCGTAGAGCATCCCCAAGAGCGCGCAGCCCTGTCGAATGCCTGTACGCACCCTAAAAAGAGCACACGGTACCATTGCTCTTCAGCACACTCTCAATATCACTGTACAGTACCTGGATCTTGGCAATAAGACCCTCGCTGAACCCAAACGCCCTCATGGTTTTCCAGAGGAAGTCGTGTTCAACGCGGTCAAATGCCTTTTCTTGATCTAATGAAATCAAGCCAGTTTGTAAACCTAATGAGCCGGAAACCTCCAAACATCTCGAATTAGGTAGATGTTATCTACCATGGACCTGCTGGGGACGCAATAGGTCTGAATCCGGTGGATGACCTGCTCCATAGCTTTCCCCAGCCTAGTGGCCAGGGCCTTGGAGAGGATCTTGTTAGTCGGTGCAGAGGAGGGACACAGGGCGCCAGTTCTTGATGTCCTGCAGGTTCCGTTTTTTGGAAAGGCAACCTTCCAAAAGGGTTGATGACTGCTCTGCAACAGTCATCAACTGCGGCAAGACAAGGGTAATGAACCAGTGAGCAGACTTTTGTTGTAGACGTTCGAGCAGGTCTTTACCCAGAATGTCCCAGTAGCCCTGTAAAACTCTACAGTGAGCCTGTTAACGCCTGCGGACTTCTGGCCCTGCATGCTGAGGAGGGCTGTGTGGAGTTCCTGAAGCCCCAGAGGGTGCTCCAGCTCGGTGTTGATCTCCTCGGAGACCTGGGGTAGTTCATTGCAGAACTCCCGGAACAGTTCCTTGTTCCCCTTGTATTCACTGTGGAACAGAGAACGGTAAAACTCCACAGCCCTCCTCCTGATCTGACCTGATTCACTCAGTTGCTGCCCTGTGCCGACAGCAAAGAGTAGATCAGCTTCCTCTGCCCGTGCTTCCTCTCCAAGCTGAAAAAAAAGCTTGAGGGAGCATCCATCTCCGTGATGTTTTGGATCCAGGACCTGAACAGTATACCTTGGACTTTATTTTCCAGCAGGTTTGCTAAAACCTCAATATGCTCTCGATTTCCTGTGGATTCACTAAGTTGTTCTAATTCCACGATATTCATCTCCAGATCTCTGATAGATCTGGTAATGTCACGGGTGACATTGACAGTGTGCAGTTGACTCAGCAGTTTTATTTGTACTTTCCCATAGTCCCACCACTGTCTTAGATAGATAAAATCAGTCTTCCTCCATCTAAAACCAGTCCAAAAATAACTTAAAGTCTCTTTAAAATCTTGATCATAAGTTAAAGCTAAAATGCCAGTAGGCGCAGTTCTAGGCAAAATGTTTCTAATAAAAACACTACTTAAAAGCAACGAGTGATCTGTAAAAGCCACCGGTAAAATCTGGCATGTTTTACAGTGTGGTCAAGACCACCTAACCCAAGACCAAGACAAGACCAAGACCAGAGTGTATCGAGACCGAGACAAGACCAAGACTTTTAGGGTCCGAGACCAAGTCAAGACCAAGACCAAGACCAGCAGCCCGCGCTACATGACACAATAAAATGTAAAATATGATCAAAATTGCTTCTCAAATTGATCTGAAAGATCCATATTCCCAAAAAACACCTAGATATTAAATACTTAATGTATTTTACCAATATTAAATATTTCATCTCTGTGCTACAATCTGAGGTGGTCTCGTGCCATCCCTAAAAAGATAACGCCTTGGGTGTTTGCCCATATTTCTCATGTCAGAAACCACCACTGTCTGCATCATTAAACATAGCAATTGAGGCAATGCCCTGATGGTAAATAACGCTCAATTATGAAAACTGACCAAGGAACAACAAGCAAGAAGTAACCAAGAACAAGACGCTCATTGTGACAGTTCTCTCACTCTCTCCCGTTACATGAAGCCAGGCAGTCTGAGACCATGGCACACATTACAGCTGCCACTTTGAACGAAAACAATCAAAGAGCAATGTGCATTATCGGCATGCTCTTTCGTTCTTGTGTTGTAGTTATTTGTTAATTTAAAAAATATCAACGTACATAATTAAATAAAATAATGATAGCTACTGCAGTGTACGTAGAGCATTACAAGAACAAAGAACGGGTGTTCTGTCAGGTCAGATCGTCATACGCTTAGCACGAACCCACGGCTATATCAGACACATCATTACCGTAAGATTTCATTTAATCAGCAACATGGAATCATGACGTAGATCATCATACACTTTGTTATTAACAGTTGTATGGCATCTGTGGTGTGCTGTAGTGGCACAGGGGTTAATGTGCTGTATTAATGTTAGCTAGTCATCTTTTAGCTATCATTACCTGCATCCAACAGCTTTACTCAACTCAGTCGGTTAGTTTGGGGAAAAAACTGTGCAAAGTTATTTACGTTTTGCTGGTTTGCTGCCATGATTCTAACACACACCTGCGCAGCAGCAGCAGGTCTACTTTGCTGCCTCACAGGTGTAAACCCAGTGCGAGCGTCTCAGCGTTAATGTTGCGTTTGAAGGCGGCTCGGAAAAACAGGTTACGACTTGTTAGCAACGGATTAAACTGTTTTAACTGCTGGAAAAGGTGACAGAGGACACGGATATGGGAAGGGCGGGAGCTCCTATTTTATCAAATTGATATAGGAATAACAGACTGTTGGCAATTCCAAGGTAAAAACAATAAACAGCTTCCAGTCCGGGGCCCGCTATGGACACCGTGAAAGCTCAAACAAGGTGTTTCAGCAAAGTTATCCCACTTTTTCCAACTGCATGTGTCCTAATCAGACGCACACAATGCGTGTTTTCTCCCAATCTATGGGAGAACGGTACCTGATAGGGAAACGCAAATCCATATGCCTTCAAGTAGAACTTTTTTTAAACACATGTGCACTCAGTTTCAAAGAATCTAGAACCAACTAGGCGAGAGCATTACACGTTTTCGATGTGTACTGTTACTGTGTAAACACAGATCGTAATTAGAACGTTTTTGTGTAAACAATCCAACAAAAACGGAACAAAACTTCCGTTTTTGTTGGATCGTTGTCGTGTAAATGCCCCCTAAGAGGTCAAATACTCTTTTCTGGAACTGCATTTGAGAGTTCTTCTATGACTCTGTGATGAGCTGGTAACTGTTAGCTAACAGAAGACTTGTTAAATAAACAATGACACTAAGCAAATTGTTATATATACATGACTCAATAAACAAACCCACAGATAGAGATAATCCAAACAGGACATGTCGTGGGTCACACAATGACACTGGAGTTTATTTTTACCCTTGGTGCACCATCTTGCTTGTCAAAATATTTAATGTAGCATCCTGCTTTTTCAGGACATCCCATTCTTTTCCATTTTTCTGCTTTTAGATGTAAAAAAGGACAAACTTGTAGGACAAATAATTAGACACTCATCTTTTTTTAGAATGAAAGTTGTGGCACTAATATATCAGACCTAAACAGTTCTGAAACAACTTCACACATGGCTGCATTATTTACTCAGAATGAATGTTTAGTGAATGAAAGATGAGTTGATAGAAAAAGGTTAATGTTCGACTGTAAATTTTCAAGGTTGAAAACTTCGCTGCTTTTTTGTCTCATTGAGAACTTTTGAGAGCATAGTTATGACTCAGACAAGACCACTTCTACGCATCAGAAGCAATAAAATTATTCTTAGCAACAGCACAGGAATTGATCAGACTGATCATCAGAGGAGAAGGAGAACCAGATAAGTGAAACTCGAAGCTTGTCTTATGTGTTTACCAATTTAGAAAGAGAGGAAATGGGGATCCTGAGGTTGTTGGACTGTCAAGATGTGTTGTTGAGGTGGACCCAAATGCAGCAGGCAACAGACAAGTTGTGAATATTTAATGAACAAAAACCAGAATCCAACTTACAAAAGGAACATCTAGGGAAGCACACACACACAAAAAAAAATCCAAAAACAAATCCAAAAACTAAAGTCACAAGAGGCTCTAAGAGGAACATGTGGAGAACAACGAGAAGAGGAAAGGGTTGTAACAAGACGGATTGGCAAATGTTGACAGAGAATGAGGAGCTTAAATTTTGTGACATTGAGAGTGGGAACAGTGAGTCTGGCCTGGTGAAGTAACTGATTGCAGGTGTGAGTAGTTGGAGCAGGAATCAGGCTGAGGAGCGGGGAGAAGAGAGTGAACACAAGGGAGGGAGGGAACACAAGGGAGTGGAAATAATTCTAACATTAAGAAAACTCTAAGACTAAAGAAAACATGGCAAGCTAGAAAGAAAAAGATAGGAGGAAAACCATAAAATAACTCAACAGAAACAAAGCTGATCAAAAAATAATAAGAACTCAGGAACACAGAAACTAGAATAACCCAAAGGACTAAACAAATAAATAAACCTAACTAGAAACACAACAAGGGATATAGAAGTTATAGAAGTTATTCTATATCCCTCGTAGTGTTTCTAGTTCAGTGTTTTTCAACCACTGTGCCGCGGCACACTAGTGTGCTGTGAGTGATCGTCAGGTGTGCCGTGGAAATTATCCAATTTCACCTACCGTATATTCCGGATTATAAACTGCTACTTTTTTCCTACACTTTGAACATGCGGCTTTTCTGTGGATTTTTCTTCAACCACCAGGGTTTAGCAGGAAGTGAATCATTGGAAGTCAAAATTGGAAATCATAGAAGAACACGCCAATTTTCATTTAGAACAAGCACATGCTAGCAGCAGGCATGATGGAGAAATGTTTTCAAACTCATTTGATGCAGCTTCTAAGTTGAGGAGTATTGATCTGGCAGTACAGGAGGGAAATAAAGCCGCTGCACGTAAACTCAGCATGAAAAAAAAACGGATTTGGAGACGGAGAACTGCGTCCTTAATATATCCAGCAGCTATTAGGATGTAGCACTCTGCTGGGTCCTTATGGGAAACCGAGAGCGGCAGAGATACCAGCGGCCTGTAGCCCGTTGTGGCTGATTTATATAAGTTTCCGGAGGGAGAGGGGGTTCAAAAATTTGAAAGTACGGTTTATAGTATGGTGTGCTCATAGTCCAGAAAACACGGTAATTGGTCTTAAAAGATTTTTTGAAAACGAATTGATTATCTGCAAATATGCATGAATGTTCCTACATTCATGCATCACACATGACAGTGTTGTGGCTGTTCAGGTGTTCTGGTGTATTTTTGAAGTGGACATGTTAAGTGCAATTTGAAAAAAGAATTGTAAAATATGATAAAAATAAATTTGTGTGTTTATTTGATTCCTATTCAAGACACTTTGATAAGAATGACTATATATGTAATATAGGTGGCTTGTTTACATTTTTGGTTGGTGGTGTGCCACGGAATTTTTTCAATTAAAACAATGTACCTTGGCTCAAAAAAGGTTGAAAAACACTGTTCTAGTTAACCTAGAGTAACAAAACAAGATAACTACAAACGCTACAAGGGGGCTGAAAATAAAGAAACACAAGTATGAGAAAGAGCTAACAAAAAATTTAAAACAACAAATGATTGAGAAGAGTAAAACAAAAAATGCACTAAAACATAGCTGATAAATAAAAAAAGGAACAGCAAAGGACAAAGGAGAGTGCAAAACCAAACTCAAAAATCCAGTCTTGACATGGACAGGTTCTTTTAAACATTTGGAAAAGAAGAGTATGGTGTAAGGTAAACTGTAGTATCAAAAAATAGCTTTAAATATCATTGTTGAAAACAAATATAATGCTATTTGTGTAAATATACTGCAATGGACTGGTGATCTTGTCGAGGGTGACCCCGCCTCTCACCTGTTGACCACTGGAGATAGTCACCAGCTCCGTCATGATCCCGCTAAAAATAAGTGGGCTGAATAAAATAATGGATGGATAAATGGATGTGCAAACATAAATTGTTAACCCCTTGTTAATTTATTATAACACAAAACTCTTGGTTTGATGATTATTATTGGTAGCTATTGCTTAACTCAGTAAATTCTTTATGTAACTAGCAAAAAATACATTTAAAATGTAAAAACTGATATAGGGGTGGGTGAAATGGACTCAGTTTTATCATATTTTGTGATAATATTGAGACAACAGGGCCATGCAGAGACCACTAAAAGAGGCAGGTGCTAAAAAAAAAAGTGGCACATCTAACCGCATTTTAGGACAGAATATTAACAAAGCCACACAGCTTTCAGAGTTTAATAAACAATGATAAATTACAAAATTGTGACATATACAATCAAAGCTAAGGAAAATCTCTATATAGAGCATACATCTATGCATATGTAAGATATTTTATTAGTAATTTCTTTCTGCAGGTCTATTTTGTTATAGAAAAGTATTGCAATATTCAAACCCGAATTTAGCAAGATATATAAATCAGAGCTAGACCACCAGACCTATTTTGTCTTTACGGAATTACACTATTAAAAATATAAACAAGGGCACAATGCGACTTTTTAGTGTACTGTAATCTATAAAAAAGAGCTGCCTGTTTGCTACACTTGCAGTGGAGATGAAGATGGTCCATTCAGGAAAGCAGAGCTGCATCAAACTTTAATGTGGAACTACAGAAAGAAGAAAAAAAACAAAAGCAAAAATTGAATTGTTAATGCATGCCACCATGAGATAAGCCTACCAACTTTTGCTTAAGAAACAACATTTTTTTAAATTAAAATCACACATTTTTGTCTCATGAAGTGAAAAAAATTATTTGCAAAACAAACTTATTTGTGCATGTCATAAATCTTTTCTTGCTATTATTCCTACTTTTTGTTTGTGACTCAAAGTTTTGCTTGTGATTCTCACATGACGTCGTGGACAGGGCCCAAAATTGCAACAAAAGATTTCTGATGTGTGGAAATAAAAGTTTATGTTTGGCAAATAACTTTTTAAGTTCACGAGACAAAAAGGAGTTATTTAATTTAATAAAGTTTTTTAAACAAAATGTTTTGTTTAAAAAAAGAAATCATTACAATTCCAAAAGTTTTGAATACAATTTTATTTTACTTAACTGAGGTTAGTTTTTTTTTTTGTCATTGACTAATTGGGAAAAAAAATTAACTGCATACTTTGCGAACCAGACCCTAAACTTACTTATAGTCTGGATTGAGTTTTTTTCTTTCATTAATGACACGATTTTATTACATACATTATATCATGGTAATTCAGGGTGAGTTATTTTTAATTCTAAATGAATATCCTTGTTGGACTTTTATTTAAGTGCTATTCTCCTTCAAGATACATTTACCTAACGCTTGAATAAATAGCTCAAGAATAAATACCCCTCTGCTTAAACCACGACTCCGTGCTCAAGCAGAAAGGATACAACGTTCAATGTTTTGCAGCAAAGGAAATTAGAAGACATATATCCATTATGGAGATGATAGGTTTTGGAAGGGCGATGTGCCCCTATTGCATAAACAATACTGAAGAATGACTGCTACAGGGAAGAAGCTTTTTAGTTAGCTTGCTTTGCTAACAAAGTTGATAGCTAGCAGCTAGCTAATAGCACATCAACAACAGCCTAATGTATGTATGATAAAAATACGGAATCGATAGATAAGAACAGTTTTTTCCTCACCTGACAGTGGGAGACATCCTCCCACTCAGTAGTTCTTCAGAGAAAGGCAGACTCAGAGGCCTGTCAGTGTCTGTTGTATTTTATTACCTCTCTGCTTAAGCCACTACTCTGTGCTGAAACAGAAACGATACAACGTTCAACGTTTCCCGTCATCTGACAAGTAGCAAGTCTATTCCACTTTATTCACCAAAATTTTTTTTTTTTTTTATCCACCAAAATCAATTCTGTAATCTGGAACGTTCGCTATTAGTTGAGCTCCAGTTAGCCGCCTTATCTCACTGTGCCAGAGGCAACTGCATCATGCGTCACGGGCAAAAGGTCAAAGGTAACAAGGTGACCGGAGGGCTTATTATGTTGTACAAAAAACCCCAACAAACAACCAAATAATTTTAGTACATGTTATTATGTGTCAGAAGAGGGCTTAGGAAATAATAATACAAATAAATAAACAAATAAAAAAATTAAAATTTGACCAAAAAGGCACTTGGGAGCAAGGAGCAAAAGGGGCAGGTGCTCAAGCCCCCATAGACCCTCCCCCACCCCCGCACGTGCCTGCCTCCACACAGGACCTCGTTTATTTATTTTACGATTTTGTTATTGCTTCTTTTTTAAACAGCAGCTGCCAATTAAACGGAATGTTACAATCTTGACATGATTATATGAGTTACCAGGGATGTGGGGGGGGGCCCTGGAGGTGCTTGAGCACCTGCCCTTTTTGCTCCTTGCCTCAAAGTGCCCTTTTGGTCAATTTTTTTTGTTTTTGTTGTTTTTTTTGTTGGTATTATTATTTTCAAAGCCCTCTTCAAACACATAATAACATGTACTAAAATTATTTTTTGTTTTGTTTTGGTTTTTTTGTACAACATAAGCCTTCCGGTCACCTAGTTACCTTTGACATTTTGCCCGTGACGCATGACGCAGTTGCCTCTTGCGCAGTGAGATAAGGTGGCTAACTGGAGCTCAGCATAGCAAACGTTCCAGATTACAGATCAGTTTTTGGTGAATTATATATATATATAAAAAATGTTTTTGGTGAATAGAGTGGAGTAAACTTGCTACTTGTCAGATGACGGAAAACGTTGAAGTATCGTTTCTGCTTCAGCATATCCCAACTTCAGAAGATGTGCTTTTAACTTAACAAAGCTCTGTGGTTCCTCTTATCAGTATGAGACTCAGGGTGAGGAGGCGCCATGTTAGGAAGAGAAGTGGAAGCTGCAGGATCTTCAGAAGAAACAGGTCATGATGCTGGGCTACTTGATTATCCCTCTGTCTGGACACAGGATCAATATAACCAGTTTAAAAGCTAAAATGAATGGTTATGTGCCAGACATGGAAAACTGGGATTCACTCCATGCCATGATGTTCAGAATTTAGGTCTCATGGCATCTCATGGTGACAGAAATACAGCTTTATTTTGTAGCAATTCAAGAGCTGCCCAGCTTTTATCGCTTCGCAAAAAATTGAATCAGCACAGAAACTCCAAAGCACACAAAGAAACAATATATATATAAAAATAAAAATTCCCTTCTCACCCTCCGCGGGTGGTCTTTCTCTCTCTTTAATCCTCTGAGCTCGGGTCCTCTACCAGAGGCCTGGGAGCTTGAGGGTTCT
>NW_006800631.1:2216-7995 GCF_000485575.1 Poecilia formosa | reverse complement strand
ACCTGGCACCTGGTTACAGTGCCAGAACCAATGGTAAATGGTTTACTGACCAATTGGCCTGCCAACTCTCCTGACCTGAACCCCATAGAGAACATGTGGGATATTGTGAAGAAAACGTTGAGAGACGCAAGACCCAACACTCTGGATGAGCTTAAGGCCGCTATCGAAGCATCTTGGGCCTCCATAACACCTCAGCAGTGCCTCCATGCCACGCCTCTCACCCAGAACGTTAGCTGGAGACAGGCACCAGCAGCCCTCCCGACCCCACTAAGGTGTACAGAAAATGGATGGACAGGTGTGAATTATAATCCACACCTGTCCACAACCAGGACAGGTCGAAAGTCTGTCGCAGGGCAACACAGGGCAACACAGAGACAGACAGGGCAAACAACCATGCACACACAGGGACAATTTAGACAATCATGTTTTTGAACTGTGGGAGGAAACCGGAGTACCCAGAGAAAACCCATGCATGTACAGGAAGAATATGCAAAGTCCATGCAAGAAAGACCAGGGCTGGGAATTGAACCTTCTTCCCTGCCAGCATGCCTAGGTGGGCCCCATATGGGGAAAAGGAGGGCAGACCAGATGGGTCCCATATGGGTTTGTCCTCGGGCTCCACGGTGGCCCCACATGGGTTTGCCCATTTAGTGCCCATGTAGGGCCCACGTAGGCTGTGGCCCTAACATGGGCAAACCCATGTGGAACCCGCAGACAAACCCATATGGGACCCATATGTCAGCCCTCCTTTCCCCCACATGGGGCCCACCTAGGCATGCTGGCAGGGTTGCTGCAAGGCAACAGCTCTACCAACTGTGCCACTGTGCAGCCACTACATCTGCAGGTGTTTGCAATCTGTCAAATGACAGACACCTTAGTCCTAAGCATAACCCAGAGAGCACTCTGCCCTTATAAAGTGTTACATTTATTCTCTGGGTGTGTGAGAACAGCTCGTACATTTAAATAAACCATAGTTCACATTTTCTGTCTATTTAGCAGTATTGTACTTTTTGTGACACACCAACATGCGTCACTAATGACTCACAGTGCAGATCTCTCAGAAGACACTTTGTTCGCTGGCAGATCGCAAGGTATTTGCTGACGTCAGAGCCAGCAGTGTTGTTACACTTAAAATCATTAAATTCATTACATGAAAAGGTAAAGTGTTATAGGGACTGAAAAGCATATTTTTGTGCTACTTTTATCTTAGGTATCCAAATTATACTATGAAGAACAACTTTGAGAGCTTTTGCAATTATGGCAATTATGTGAAACCATGTACATTTTAATGTGATAACATCTGTTTACTTTGGATGTTACCTTTTGTGTGGGAACTCAGTCAGAGAATTGTTCAGAGCCTAAGGCAAGCTGCTCTGTAAGTGCAGATTTAATACTTCTGTATTTTAGAAATTTTTGTGCAAACTGCTATGCCATGCACTATATACAGCTGTGATTTCTTTGGTTTTATCTTAAGCATAATGACAGGAGGAATACTTGACACCACAGTGTCATAGTGAATATATTTGGTCAAGTTTGGCGAAGGTGGGGGAAAAAAAAACAAACTTATTTTGCTATGTCAGTGAAGAATAATACAAAGCTATAACTATAACCCTGGGATTCTTTTCCATAACTTATTAAAGCTACACGAAATAACTTTTATAAAAAATTATGTTTTTAGCATATTCATTTGTTTTTTCTGGAATTGTTTCTCCATTAACACATTTAGCAGACACTCTTCTTGGCCCTGGTTAGTTGTTTGTAATCAGAAGCTATGCATTTCTTACGATGGCAGTAGTAGCTCAGGGAGGAGGTGGAGGAACTCGAGCTTTTCACACATTATGTCTTGTACTGTCACAAATTCTTTTTTTAGATTTTTGTAAAATTTAAATGCTTTACTCAAACAGACTGAAAACATGTTAAGTTTCCAGCTTAGTTTTCTACTGATGAATAAAGTTGTGGAGCTCTGATAGACTACATTTTGGAGGAGCAGCATTGTTAGGTGTCGGACAAAAGTGGATAAGTAATCTAATCATTTTTGATGGTACAATTCGGAAACCTTTGAAAACAAATAAAATAAATTTAGCCTTTTAATTAGATATAAACTGGTAGATGGCTATAGCTGTATTTTTTGGTCATCAGCTTCATCCATCCATCCATCCATTTTCTTTACACCCTTGTCCCTTAGTGGGGTCGGGAGGGTTGCTGGTGCCTATCTCCAGCTATCGTTCCGGGCGAGAGGCGGGGTCACCCTGGACAGGTCGCCAGTCTGTCGCAGGTCATCAAGTTCAACAACTAATTAAAGAAAATTTTATATTTGCTATTATCAAATGCTTTCAAACTGAAAAAACAGAAAACACTGTGATGTATAAATGTTGCTTTGTCATATGTGATATGGCTTATGACATAATGTAATTATAATAAAAAATATTCACAAATCTATTTGTGTCTTGTTTTGTCTATCTCTGGAAAGAAAATTGATTTAGCAACAGAATGACCTATTTCAAATGATTGTATCTGAAATAGATAAAGTGGAAACTTGCAGCATGAACGAATGCTATACATTTGAATAAATAACAAAAATGTAAAAGATCACAGAGGCAATACAAAGGAATTGACTTATGTTCCAATAAAACTTCTAAGACACACAGTTTTGAAAAAGTTATCAATCTTTACATTTTTTACAAAAACAGGTGAGCAGAAAATTAGATTACAAAGGCTGCAATACTTGAAAGGGCCTAGAATTAATAGCTATTTTAAAAAGAAGCTTTGTTTCACTGTTTTCAGTCCTGGCAACTGAAAACAGTTGCCAAATCAAAGGCAATTTGTAATTTGGTCCTCGTCCCTGCATCATTTAACTTAACAACTTTAACGTAGAAAAAGGTCTACTTTAGTTTCTAGCAGATGTCAAAAGGTAAAAGGTAATTCTAATTTCAATAGTTATGTAAATCTTGCCTTATATGAACTGTGTGAAAAACTGCTTGCCATGAATAAAGTGTTCTCAGTGCAGCTGATACTCTGAAATGTTTACACTTACTGACATCTGCTGGCCACCTCGTGCAAATGTTGGCACCATTTAAGTTTAAATATGAAGGCTCTTGTGAAAAACAAATATAATAAGTATATGAATTGTTAGAATGCTTGAAGCCAGATTAATCATCAGTATACTTAAAGTTTAAGGATTATTTAACTTAAAGTATTTTATTTTGGAAGAACTTGTCCCAGAATAGCAAGTTTTGGAACAAAACATATGTCCTGCATAGGACTGGTGACCTATATAGGTCACCACAGGGCTCTGAGAGCAATGAAACAATGAATAAAATCTAGGAAAGTCAAGTGGTAAATTAACAGTATATAAATTCTGTTAAATTATTTTTTAAATCAAATCATGTTTATAAAGCCCTTAGTAAACACACCAGTTTTTGCTGTTGCTAAAAATGTAGCCAGGAAGAAAAAAAAAGCATAACTTACGACATTGTGGAGATTCAACCTCAGAACTGTGGTGGTGATCTGGTGGGGCCAGGGACTTTCTGTTCTCACACAGGGAAAACTTTAAGTTTTCTAATTCCGCATCCGCTGACCGCTTAATTGCCATTGGCTCGCTCACAAACAAATATTTACAACATGAGTCGAAGAACAAATATTTACAATACAAGTTAATTAATACAAGTTAACTAAAAAAAGACTTCCACACATATACCTCGCCTCTCCGCTCCAGCCCACCTCCCCCACAAGCAGGGCCATGCAGAGACCACTAAAGGGGCAGGTGCTCAATAAAAAGAAAAGGGCACATCTAACCGCATTTTAGGACAGACTATTAACAAAGCCACACAACTTTCAGAGTTTAATAAACAATGATACATTACAAAATTGTGAGATATACAATCAAAGCTAAGAAAAATCTCTATATAGAGCATACAACTATGAATATGTAAGATATTTTATTAGTAATTTCTTTCTGCAGGACTATTTTGTTATAGTATATAGTATTGCAATATTCAAACCCGCAATAGCAAGATATGTAAATCAGAGCTAGACCACCAGACATATTTTGTCTTTAGAGAATTATCCTATTAAAAATATAAACAATTTTAGTGTAACTGTAATCTATAAAAAAAGAGCTGCCTGTTTGCTACGCTTACAGTGCAGATGAAGACGGTCGATTCAGGAAAGCAGAGCTGCACCAAACTTTAACGTGGAACTGCAGATTTTTTTTTCTGGAGAAAAAACAAACAAACACAAAAGCAAATATTGAATTGATAATACATGTTACCATGAGAAAAGCCTACTCAGTTTTGTTTAAAAAAACTTTTTTAAAAACTTAAAATCACACATTTTTGTCTCATGAAGTGAAGGAATTATTTGAAAAACAAGCTTATTTGCACATGTCAGAAATATTTTCTTGGTATTTATTCTAAGTTATTGTTTGTGACTCAAAATTTTGCTTGTGATTCTCACATGACGTTGTGGACAGTGCCCAAAATCACAACAAAAGATTTCTGATGTGTGCAAATAAAAGTTTATGTTTGGCAAAAAACTTTTTTAAGTTCACGAGACAAAAATGAGTTATTTAATAAAAAAAAAAAAAGTTTTTAAAAAAAAAAAGTTTTTTAAAGGAATCGTTACAATTCCAAAAGTTTTGATTACAATTTTATATTACTTAACTGAGGTTAGTTTTTTTTTCATTGAATAATTAAATTCATACTCTGCGAACCAAAAAATAAACTTAAAGTCTGGGTTGAGTTTTTTCCCCTTCATTAATGGCACACTTTTATTACATACATTATATCTATCTTGGTAATTCAGGGAAAGTCATTTTTAATTCTAAATGAATATCTTTGTCGGACTTGGTTATTTTTAAGTGCTATTCTCCTTTAAGGTACATTTACCTAACGCTAGAATGAATGCAATGTACATTATGCAGCAAAGGAAATTAGATCTCTCTAATTTCATATGATCTCTCGCAGATCTACATTTAATTGTAAGGCTTATTAGATGTGGTACATCTACGAAATGCTGAAAAGCAGTATATCTTGCTGTTTCAAACTGGAATCAAGGTTAAAACTCTTGTTTCAAGAGAACAGTAAGCAAGGAGCTAAAAAAGCTTTATCTCAGCGAAAGAAGTCAAAAATGGACTAGAAGTGAATTGGCAGCTGTAACTTCAATTTTGAGGCTTGTTAGATGGCCAGCTCCCAAATGCTGAAAAGCAACATATCTGGCAGTTTGAACATGAAACCATGTTCAGATCTTATGTTTCAAACTGAAATTAGTTGATCTGCTTATGTTCCAAATGATCAGTAAGCCAGAAGCCAAAAACGCTTTATCTCAGCGAAAGAAGTCAAAAATGGACTATCTGTGAATTTGCAGGATTCCATTCAATTTTCAGCTTTGTAAGTTGCTTGACAGCTCCGAAATGCTGAGCAGCACTAGTTCTGGCTGTATTAAACTGAAATTAGTTGATCTGCTTATGTTCCAAATGATCAGTAAGCCAGAAGCCAAAAACGCTTTATCTCAGCGAAAGAAGTCAAAAATGGACTATCTGTGAATTTGCAGGATTACATTCAATTTTCAGCTTTGTAAGTTGCTGGACAGCTCCGAAATGCTGAGCAGCACTAGTTCTGGCTGTATTAAACTGAAATTAGTTGATCTGCTTATGTTCCAAATGATCAGCAAGCCAGAAGCCAAAAACGCTTTATCTCAGCGAAAGAAGTCAAAAATGGACTATCTGTGAATTTGCAGCTTTACACTAAATTTTCAGCATTGTTAGTTGTTAGACATCTAA
>NW_006800631.1:0-2206 GCF_000485575.1 Poecilia formosa | reverse complement strand
TCAAATCATGTTTATAAAGCCCTTAGTAAACACACCAGTTTTTGCTGTTGCTAAAAATGTAGCCAGGAAGAAAAAAAAAAAAGCATACCTTACGACATTCTGGAGATTCAACCTCAGAACTGTGGTGGTGATCTGGTGGGGCCAGGGACTTTTTGTTCTTACACAGGGAAAACTTTAAGTTTTGTAATTCCTGATCCCTGGCTGCCTCATTCATGCTTATGTTGCACACTTAATAATTAATCAGTGTGGTTTTGTGCAGGTTCTTTTATTTTGATGAACACTTTTGAGACATGAGAGCGACAAAGACCGCCTCCGCTGACCAGCCATTACTGCGCTTAATTGCCGTTGGCTCGCTCACAAACAAATATTTACAACATGAGTCGAAGAACAAATATTTACAATACAAGTCAAATAATTGTTAACTAAAAAAAGACTTCCACACATATACCTCGCCTCTCCGCTCCAGCCCACCTCCCCCACAAGCAGGGCCATGCAGAGACCACTTAAGGGCAGGTGCTCAATAAAAAGAAAAGGGCACATCTAACCGCATTTTAGGACAGACTATTAACAAAGTCACACAGCTTTCAGAGTTTAATAAACAATGATAAATTACAAAATTGTGAGATATACAATCAAAGCTAAGGAAAATCTCTATATAGAGCACACAACTATGCATATGTAAGATATTTTATTAGTAATTTCTTTCTGCAGGTCTATTTTGTTATAGGAAAGTATTGCAATATTCAAACCTGCAATTTAGCAAGATATGTAAATCAGAGCTAGACCACCAGACATATTTTGTCTTTACAGAATTACACTATTAAAAATATAAACAATTTTAGTGTACTGTAATCTATAAAAAACAGCTGCCTGTTTGCTACACTTGCAGTGCAGATGAAGACGGTCGATTCAGGGAAGCAGAGCTGCACCAAACTTTATCGTGGAACTGCAGTTTTTTTTTCTGCAGAAAAAAAAAACACAAAAGCAAATATTGAACTGATAATACATGTTACCATGAGAAAAGCCTACTGAGTTTTGCTTAAAAAAACTTTTTAAAAACCTTAAAATCACACATTTTTGTCTCATGAAGTGAAGGAATTATTTGCAAAACAAGCTTATTTGCACATGTCAGAAATGTTTTCTTGGTATTCTAAGTTTTTGTTTGTGACTCAAAATTTTGCTTGTGATTCTCACATGACGTTGTGGGCAGGGCCCAAAATCACAACAAAAGATTTCTGATGTGTGCAAATTAAAGTTTATGTTTGGCAAAAAACTTTTTAAGTTCACAAGACAAAAATGAGTTATTTAATTTAAAAAAAAAAAAGTTTTTTAAACAAAACGGTTTTTTTTTAAGGAATCATTACAATTCCAAAAGTTTTGATTACAATTTTATATTACTTAACTGAGGTTAGTGTTTTTTTTTCATTGAATAATTAAATTCATACTCTGCGAACCAAAACCTAAACTTAAAGTCTGGGTTGAGTTTTTTCCCCTTCATTAATGACACACTTTTATTACATACATTATATCTATCTTGGTAATACAGGGAAAGTTATTTTAACTCTAAATGAATATCTTTGTCGGACTTGTTTATTTAAGTGCTATTCTCCTTCAAGGTACATTTACCTAACGCTAGAATAAATGCAATGTACATTATGCAGCAACACCCGCTTCGGATGTTATCATCCCATAGAATGGCGATTATCAGTGGTTATCAGCCCCATTTAATGACCTCAGTTGGTCCCTGATCTGCCTGATAGCAGGCTGTTATCAACCATTCAATCGGTGATAACAGCCGCTTGTCGCTAATAGAACCTTTTTTTTAACCTTTTTTTAAAAACCTTTATTTATAATTTATCTGTGAATTTGAACAGGATATTAAGAATTTACTAAAAATACAAAAGCCAAACGTATCCGTCATAAGATTTTAATTAGGTATTTAAAAACAACTCACTAAAATCTAAAACCGGAGTTTTTTTGTTTGTTTGTGTGTTTTGTTTATTTTTGTTCGCTTTTTTAAAAACCTATATTTCCAATATGCCTTTTATTTCTTTGGATTTTTTCCAATAATTCACTCAAAATAAATGTCAAAATTTAACATACTTGGTTAATTTTATTGGACCTTTTAATATGTTTGATTGAAATAAAAATAAGGACGGATCCCACAAAAACCCAAGAAGAAGAATAAGCTGACGTCATCCTATGC
>NW_006800630.1:154024-167961 GCF_000485575.1 Poecilia formosa | reverse complement strand
AGGGTCGTTGGCAGGGTCAGCCGAGGAATGAGGTGAATGAAGCCGCTCAGGCCGTGTTGGCCAGGCTTTAAATTCACAGCAACAAGAATGCTTCAGACATTACATCGGGATGGGTGTTTAAGGCGCATGCCTTAGTTTAATAATGTAGTCAAAATGGTGTATTACATCATGACCAAACATTAGCGATTGGGTAAAATCTGATCAAATAGTTTCAAACTTTAAAACAGTTCACACCCCCAGCAAGCCAACGTTTCTCCATAGCCGAGGTTCCAGACCCTGTGAATGAAACAAAGTGTAAAACACAGGATTTGTTCTTACCAGACTAGGAATGTTCATGAACAGGATCTCAGAATGTAGTCGTCTGGCTGGGGCACATCAGGATCTAATGTTTGGTCGTTGCAGATCTTTCTATCATCTTCACTAAGTTGTTAAGAAATGATATCGCAGTACTTGCTCACTTTTGAACTAAGCTGTTCTGTAAAGGTCTGGCAGTCGGAGTGATACGACATCTCAAGTCAGTTCAGTTTGTCCTCCATGCTGCCACAGATCCGTCTTGTTCCTCATCCGTGTTTAAAAACTTTTGACTATTCTCTTCATCCTTGATGGGGAAAAAGATGTTCCAAAGACTTATGCTATATATATATTTTTTTACTTGCAAGTTGCTACAAGCAAGTCCACAAACATCAAAATTGACATAAACGTGCAGCAGAGATGCAGCGGTAGAGCAAGATGAAG
Source organism: Poecilia formosa (assembly GCF_000485575.1). Taxonomy (NCBI): domain Eukaryota; kingdom Metazoa; phylum Chordata; class Actinopteri; order Cyprinodontiformes; family Poeciliidae; genus Poecilia; species Poecilia formosa. The sequence continues at coordinate 167,226 of NW_006800630.1, read as the reverse complement.
TGTGCTATCCCCACCTTCCATCTTCCTTGTGCCATGTCAAATGCTTCCAGTGTGATTGCTCTCCCTGCCCTGATTGGTTACACCCACACACTGTCACTAAAAATGCCAAGAGTATGACACGGAGTACACCCACAGCAAGTCGCTTGTGAAAACTACACACTGAACTTTGAAGTAAATAACTTACTGTAACTTTCCTGACCTAGTTTAGCTTTAGTGGGACCGATGGAGCTTCACATGAGCCTCAGCCAGACTGCAGAGTACATCTGTGCGTTTAATGAGGGCTGTGCATTCTGTCCCCCGTATCTTACTGCATGCAGAGGCTTGCAGGAGGGGGGAAGGGATCTTTAAGGCCCATTTAGGAATGTATGAAACCAGTGGCACCGAGAAAAGAAAAAATATCCTCACACACCTCATACCTATAAACTCATCTGTGTCAAGTTATGACAAAAAAAATTATGAAGCAGCAGAAATGATTTAGTAGTGAAAGAGGATGTGATGAGCAGGAGTTGGTTCTGCAGAGAACATGTGAGCTTTGTAAAGTAACGTGTGGCTGGAATATCATCTCCAGCAGGTTCTATGTAGCAGAGCTATGACAGATGGTTATGCTCACTGTACAGTAAAAGTGTTCACAGCAGAGAACACACTATTTGTTTGAGTGTCATGATTTTTTATTTTTTTTTATTTTATTTTGTAACTCGCAGAAGTATTCATGAATATTTCAGGTTGCTGCAAATGTGCCTTTGTTTGTGAGATCCTCATATTTGTGTTGTCCAATAAAAATGTGGCTCTCAGGTGAAAAGTGTTCATTAAATACATTCATTTCCACACGGAGCAACATAATTCAGTCATTTCTGAATGTTGCTGTGATTATGATGTACAGCTAATGAACAAATTCAGTTTCTAAATGTGGATTATGTATCAGACCAGGAAAACAGATTTTTAAAACATAAATCTTATGGCATTGGTATTGCCTACACATTACGGGGAAGGCCGTTAATTTCCAAAATGAGAGTTATATACAGAGGGTCATTTTCACTTATTGTAATGAAAGTTGAGTGGGAGGAAAAAAGTAGCAGAGACTGAGAGATTTGACTAGATTTGGTGTTTTTCAAGAGCCTCCAGATGTTTCCAGGACGTGCCTCCGGGCAAAACATTTACCTTTTTTGCTGCTCTTATGAAATGTTCTTATTTTCTGTTAAACCTTTTAGTTTTTGTTAGCTTGTAAGCCTTAATAAACAAAATGAATTGAATTCATTACGAGAAATTTATAACGAGTCAAAAAACAAATTTCACTGTAAATTTAAATACAAACATTTTAAATGTACTTTTTTTCATGTTTGCAGATTTTCTCTTCTAGAAGGGGAATTCTTGTAGCTTGATGCTAATCTTTGCTTGATCAATGTAACATTGTTTCAAAATATTGAGTTTTCAGTTTGTTCCAGAATCAGCCTTTATGGGCTAATGTTGAACAAATAAAACATCTGTTATTTGTTCAACATCTGTTTTATTTGTTCAACAAATTAGTCAGTTAACCAACATGAAGAAACCCAAAAACCTTGATGAAATTAATTCTCCTGTAAGATGTTAGCAGTGGGAAGAGAAATAAATTCAATGCATCAAGGTCAGGACTGGTAGTTCTTCTCCTTTGCTGGTCGACTAAGTTGATAAAAAGGAGCATGTAAATCCATAAAATAAGAAAAAAATGGTTCTTTGTGTTTCAAAGAGACAATTTCGTTCAAGGTTGTTTTAATCTACAGAGCTGGGTTCCATGTATCAGTCGATTACAGAGCAATCTAAAATTTCCTGATTTTGTAATCCTCAACATTTAGAATTGAAATGTTCATTCCCTTTAGCACAGAAACTTCAGTATTTTGGTGGAAGATTACTATTGTGTGAGGGTTTGAGTTGTCAGTGTATGTATTTCGTGTTTATTTAGATCTGTGTCCCTGTGAGTCCCTGTGCTGTCCTGTCCTGTCTTCCCCCTTGATTGATCCTAGCTGTGTCTAGTTCCTTGATTACTCCATGTCTATTTAAACCCACCTGTATGCTTTGTCTCTTGTTGGGTCTTTGTCATGTATCTGCAGACAGCAGCACCCTTCCTCCTTTTCATGCTTTTATTACAGTCAATTTGTGCATCACACTCTTTCCTGCCAATCAGTTGTACTCGTTTCTCCTTTCTCTTTTTGTTTCTTGGTAACAATCAAGCCTCTTCTCTGGTACTTTATTGTCCAAAACCTCCAGTCTAGTGTTAACAACTCTTCCCCCAAAAAAGATGAACATTTTTGACTTTTGAAACTCACAAATTTCCATGTTTTTTTTTTTTTCTAGAGTTTTCTGAGTACCATAAAAATTTTGTGTTTTGGTAGACATTTTATCTTTTTTCTCTCTATCTATAATGGTCCTAATACAGTGTCATAGATTTCATCAATGTTTTTTGTTTTGTTTTTTTGTTATTCACATTTAGAAGTATCGCATTAGAAAAGATTGATGGAAACGGAAAAATTGAAAATAGCTTCCTCAGTTCTGCAAAATACAAAGCTAAGTCTGGATGCAGTGAACAATTCCATACACTGGTGGGTCTGTGCCTTACCAGAGGCATGACACTTCAACAATTTCTTACTTTAATGTAGTCGAAAGAACCTCACAGACCCTTACCCATGAAATGGGCATGTCTTGAATGATTTCCCACTTGTGACATATCTTAGTCACTGTAGAATGATGGATAGCCTTCCCAGATTGATGGGTAGCAACAGTTGCTTCTCTACAGGCATCGCAGATGTTACATGTTTCAGCAGTATTGTGTTCCACAGCAGCAAACTGTCACCTGAAAGTTTTATCTCCATAAAACTTTCAGATGATCAGATGATCGCACACATTCAAATAGCTGCTCTTCTTCTTTACTGCAGCTCTTGATGATTGATGATTTTCAATAGACAGAAACTTCCATGCTCCAGACCTTGTGTGAGTACAAGGTGAGAACTCTAAATCAGTGTTGTGTACACGCTTTAAAAAACAAAATGCTATGACATTGAAGATGATCAATTTAAAAGAACTACAAAGAGCTAAAAATGTTCAGGCAGTAAAACAGAAAAATTCTGGCAGTTCTGGAGTCTAAAATTAAGTAGAATCTCACAATCACCTGCTTAATCTTGGCAGGTGATTTGCTTTGCTTCTGTCATTCTCCGTGAACACTCCTCGATTTCTCCGTCCATCTGATCTCAACCTCTCCCTCGTCTTCCAACGTCCTGTCATGTTGCAGCCAATAATTAACATAATTCCCTTCTTGTAGCAGATGGTGCCTCTACGTGAGGGACCTCGCTCCCTGTGATGATGGCCATGCGTCTAGCACTCAGTCGTGGCGCTTATCTAAAGCCAACGCGGGATGTTGTTCCCCGCGCAGCTCTACACGTCAAACAAAAATCCAAACTGTGATCAAAGCGTCTTTTCTGCGTGAAAGTAATGAGTTTTTACTCTTTTTTTTTTGTTGTTGTTGTTGTTGCTTTGACAGCACACTGTAGGCACAGGCAGTAGCGTTCATACCTCCATGGAAACACAGTGCCAAGAAAACGGCCCCTGCTCTCATTAGACTGGCCTGCCATCATTAACGAGGCCCAAACTTAGCTCCATATTTAGTGAGAAATGGGCAAATCAGTGTTTCCAGTGAAGCGAATTATTTACTGTCAGCTGTCACCCACATAAAGTCGGCCACCACTCAGCTCGCCGCATGCCAATTACAATAGCAGAGGTGCTGCCCAAGTCTGGCGGCTCTCAAGAAATACCACCCACTAATGAGAGGTTAAGATTACCATTAATGGGGAAGAGTGTATTCTTAAAGACCTGTCTGTAGGTACACTTCCTGCTAAGCGTGAGGAATTTAACCCTGGAACTGTGTTGCCCAGTGTCCAGAAAGTCATTCGTGATCCCTCCATCCTTAGCATTTTTCTACTCTGAAGCCAGGAGACATCAGGTTGATCAAATAGCAATGTGGCAGAAGGGGGAGGAGACTAAAGCAGAAGAACTGCTGGCATTATCAGCCTCATGTTGTTTTAAGCAACAGTCTGTTTAGGTTAATAGAGTTTTTCACCTGTCAGCTGGTGAAGTTTTCCGCCCTTTCATTGTGGACAACACCTTGGTAATGTTGTGTTTAGGCGGCATGGTAACAAAGCCACACCTATGGAAGTACACCTATTCTACCAGAAAGTAGTTGAAGTAAAAGTACAGCTCATGAAATTTCAATATTGTAGAAAAGTTCAATATTTATGTCACTTTTCTGAGCTTCACATTATTATGTTAATGTTATTCCCTCATCAAAAACATACCTGGAGTGTTGCTTTGATCCTTTCATTCATGTTTCAGAAATCATTTAATTTCCATGGAAACCATTCAACTGTGTGAACAGAGCGCCAGTTCCAATCTTCTGCCTCAAAAAGTCCGGGGGCTCCCCCCACTCAACTCCTTCAGACTAGCCAGCAGTAATTAGCAACGACCCAATGGAACTGCACATGTACTGATTTTATTGTACTAGGTATTTCTCAGGTAAACACTGGTAAAAACATTGTTAAAGGGTTAATTAAGGAACCATGTTATGATGACTTCCTGAAGGCGGAGTTTCAGAAAGAGCAGGAGATTTTTTAAAGAGACAGGGGTCCAATTTCAAGGCATTAAATTTCAGTCAAATTTCATTTAAGTCATATTTTACATATAAAAATGTTTTCTATATATAACAATTCAAGGTAACATAATTATTAGATTATCCTATAAAGTGCCACATTGTACATAGGAAACATAATCCTGCCCCTTTAAGAATTAAGTTGCTCGCTAACTGGTGTGGATGCGCTGATCAATGGGAAAGCACAGAGTCTCTGTGGACACTCTGTGGTAGATGAAGTTGCTCTAAAGGTTTTCATCACTTCATCATGACTTCTAGTGATTATTATAGGAAACACAACTATCTTTCTTTATAGAGGTGAGGTTCTTCATTGACAGTTTTACAGTGAGCTACGTATGTACATTAATTCACTGGCACCAAAAGGCTACAGTCCTTCACTTCAAAACTGAAGTAAAAATCAAAAGAGCTTTTCAAAACTACTACAAAAAAACCCCAGAGCAGTCCTGGTCCGTGAAACACAAGCCGGTCACTTTCTGCCTGAGGAGAACGCCATTCCATATGTCATTGTCAAAGCCCAGATGGTGCTGTGATTAGCAGCGTCATTTCACACTTTTGAATTCCCAGCCTCTTTAAGAAACCTTGGCAGTCAAAACTTCCCAGCTCTGCTTCCATTGACGGAGTGGCAGCATGGCTGAAAAGCAGCCGCAACAATAGAAGAGTTTAATAAAAAGATGCAGGGACGGGGCTTGCTGGATGTTCTTTATTGCATCAGTCGGAGTGAAATGTTTTATATTTATTTTAATACAGGCAAAGGAGGGAGTAGAGCTGTTTTTTCACAACTGTATGGATTGAAAGAGAAAATTGTACTTTGAAGGCATTATTCAGATAAACATATAAATAAGACAACTGCATAAACTGATTAAAGAAAACACCAGAATGCCTTTCTTTTAAAAATATTCAAAGATTCTGGGCTTGCTTTCTGTTTTATAAAGGCACACAATTTAACTGTGGCTGTTTTCTGAGAAAGCTTTTCCTAAAATGAAAAAGTTTCAATATTTTTTGACAGACGAGTGTCAGTGACCCCAAAAGGCAACTGCAAAGTTTGTCATGAACTCACCTCTTGCTTCTGATGATGGTGTTTGATTGAGGAGAACTTGCTAAAGGGCATTACGGTAGCATGGGATTCCTTCCAGAATATTTCAGGTAATGCGCAGTGTAGTGACACATTTCAGTACCGATCCATTGATGGGTACCGAGTACAGGAGAGACCAGATCTTTTTACTGAAATGATCTTGCACGGTATCTGACATAACTTATGAACCGTGAATGTTCCTGGCTAACACATGAGCTTGCTACGGCTGAAAACTTTAAGAAGTTGAGCGAGAGAGTTATTTATATAACAAATTTCACTGTTAATGCCTTTCATGACAAACTGAGCTTTAATATTTGCCACAATCTAAAAATATGATAGCTATAATTTCACCTATTTACAGATATATGAGCTATGTGTAGCCATAGCTACTGGGATGTATAATCAAGGACTTAAACAATGACAGCTGACTCTCTTGGACCACTGAAGGTTAATTTTTTCCTCAAAAAATGATCTGATGGGATGCTGGAAAAAATATTGTTGTGTTCAAGTTGTGCTAAAAGGAGTTAGCCTATCATGATGCTAAACGTTGAGAAGTTTAGCACCTAAACGCTAACGCCAGCGTTCACAGTCCACATTATTTGAGAAGGATTTTTTTTTTTTTTAAAGTTCCATAAATAATCAGGGCTTCCTGAAGCACTGGGAAACTGAATGAATAGAATTGCACTTTGCACTTACCTAATGGTTAAAGAACTTGAATAACACTTTAATTATAATAAACTATGTTGAATGGTTCATCTCCATGTATTTAATCTTTTTTTGGGGGAAACGTGCATGATATGCATCATCTCTCTTCTGCTTGGAGCTATCACATAAGCATTTCATTAAAATAACTGATTTTGTAGCTGTAGCATAGCAAAGTCTGAAAAACGTCACGGAAAAGGATCTTTTTTTTTGCAAGGCCATAATGATTGACACATTAACAAAATAGATATTGAATTTGAAAATAGGCAGTAAAAGTGAATTAAAAAGTAGACATAATGATTTTGATTGTTCGCTTTTCGTGACCAAAACAAAACCTGTTGCTTGTATTCCCTTGTCCTTCCACATCGATACAGTTAACCTTAAAAATTAATCTCTAAGGTCTCACCATGCTCCACAACTATAGGAACCATTAAAAAAAAAACACAAGAAAGCAGTGAAGCTCTGTCTAAACACGCAGCTAAGAGCACTGCTGAGATTATTGACAGCTCTTTCCACTTCCACAGGTATTGGTATTGACATGTTTGTTTTGCTTTAATGATTCCATAAAAGGCCTGGATCAATACGGCTTGTGCCTCACACACTTGGAGGTGCATCTTTGACACATCAATGACAGTCCAGAGTTTTTCAGAAGGAGTGTATGCCAACAGCATCTGCAGGTTTATGGTTCCCATAGGAAGCCATGTAGAAAGCTTTCAGGTGAGGAAACATCATCTCAAAGCCATTTGGATCTGTGCTAATTACAAGGCAATGCTCATGACTGTGGAAGTGTATTATATATCCAGTTAGCTCAATACAAACCCACTCACTTGGTCAATGAAACCTTACAGAGCTAGCTGAATGGATAAGTACTTCTTTACGGACAATAGGTTGCTCGTTCGCAATCAAAGCTCTATTTGGCTCCAGGGAAAGCAACTCGCCAGGTCTATTCTACATGATTGGATTCTACAACAAACTAAGGTAATCATTTATATGACAGTGGGCTGTGCACAAATTCTATTCCTAAATGCTAAGTGCTTAATTAATTTGGTCATTCACTGGATTGTGAGACAAAAACATGTCAGTGTGTTAAGGAAGCCCAGTCCGCTTCAAACCATTGTGAAGCGTTCATAGCTGTGAAGTTGTTGGTGCCTGATATTTTTTCTGAATTTACGCAAACATTGCCTACTGATTCAACTATTGTTTTATTGGTCAATAAAAGAGGTGTAGCAAAAAATCAGTAAAAACTATGACACCTTAACAAAAGATACTTTAGAGTAGATGGCTTGTAGCATGTTAACTAGCAAAAGAGGCCAAATCTTTAGAGGTAGATTTTCTATCACTAGGACTGTATTGCCATTTAGTTCTTCCAACTATCAGTTTATCACATCAACATAAGCTACATTTCCTTTGCAAATGTGCACAAAACTTGGAAGGAAGCACAGCTAGTGATAGTCCTGAAACACTTTGAATTCTATTCTATTTATTATTGCTTGTCATCTCATTTTTATAACTTTAACTCTCAGGAACTGAGTAATGGTGAGTTCATCCTTTTTTCGTAACACAGCATTCATTCAGGCGTAGACACTCTGCTCAGGACATTGTGGGGACATTGGTCAAGTTGTTCCTTGTCCCAAACTTGTCTCAGTTTAGATGGACTCCGGTTGGAGTTCTATGCACTGGGTGCCTCAGCTTCACAATGAACAAAACATCTCATTACGCTCTCTTTGTACATCCAGACAGCTGATAGTGGTACATGTAAAATAAAAAAAATAAAAAATAATAAACGGATGTCTGCACCAGCAGGTGTAAAGATTTAAGGCATTGACTAAAATTAGCTCAGAGATCATGTAGAGAAATCCCAGTCAGCTTTGATTGACTCATTTGGCAGTCATGGTGGCATCTGGATCCCAACAGATAAACCTTGGAGCCTGGTTTCACGAAGAAAACCTTAAACCTTGAAGCCCCTGATTTTCCAGATGCTCCTGATTTGATCCAAATAAAACCATGCTCTCCCTGCTTTTGTTATTCATTTTTCATATGAAAGGTCACCAGTAAATATGGAATAAACCCTGTCTTTAAATAGGTTGATCTGAAAGACGCACTGTTGGCCTGGTCAAGAATATTAATAATAAAACAAGGTGTACTTCGGAGAACTGATGATATATTAGTGGCAATTTACAAACAAAAATTTTAATGAAATATGATGAGGTTTTAAGTGATCAACTAACAGGGAATACTGCAATATTTATATAGTACCTTTCATAGGTAAAATCACCATATTGTATCTGTATTATTCAGATACAATATGGTGATTTTATCAGGCATAAATTAAACAGAATCAGTTACAGCAGCTAATTTTATTTTTGTTTGTTTCATTCATTTAAAGTATAAAGTGAATGTGTCAAAACTTTTGACTGAAAATGAGTAGGTTGAAGAACACAATTTTATATATCCTACCTACTCTCTCAAAAGTTATTTTACTATAAGCAAGTAAGCATCAATCAACCATCCATATAGATCTTTGTAATGATACAACACTCTTCTGAATCAATATACCTCACTATGCTTTAATTATTGGATCTTATTTTCTTAAACTTAAAAATTTATCTTTGGTTTCTTTGGACAGATTTGTTCCATAAACAGAATAGCAGCATTCAATTTGTCTTGTTCTGACTGTGTTTTCTGTTGTTTTATCTGTTGCTCTCTGTTTTCATATATATTTTTTTTGCAAATGTGCTGGTGATATACTGTTATGTATTTTAAATAACTTTCAGATTATAATAGTGAATATAAATCTGGCGTATTGTGTGACCTGTTGTTTCCATTAAAAGCCTCGCTGCGGCGTTCTGGACCAACTGGAGACGACTGACAGCAGGTCTGGTAAGTTGAGTAAAAAGTTTCATATTAGTTTCATACATTATGTTAATGAAAAGTGTTTGTTAGATGGAACTTGATGCCTCTTCCTCAAATTCATTTAATGTTTTTCTCTTTGTAGAAACTGACTTTCTTCTCTTCCCTTCTGAAAAGTGTCTTGTCTGTCTAATGTAGCTTACTGTTCCCAGAAAAAAAGTACAGTTTGTCTAAAATGTAGACAACCTGCTGTGTTGGAGTGAGTCTTGAGGTATTGGAGCACACCAGCCCCTGATCGGAAGAGAACACGTCTTCCTGAATTTCTTTCCTAAGTAATTAGGAAAGAATTACTTTCTTTTCCAATTTCTTTCAGGAGGCAGAATTGCCTCCTGCTTGAGTATCAAGGACTGCTGATTAGAGGAGTTTCTTTTAGAACCAAATCTGGTGTGAAAAGACTCAGAATAGAACAGAGTGAAGCTGGTTGTGTTTCTGGTACAGCTCCCATCTTATCACTAGTGTGGATGGATTTTATCTCAATGTGGAGGTGGATGACTTAAGGGCAAAACATATCAGTGTGTTTACTGTTCTCTGAAAATGGTATTTGTTTTAATTTCAAAGATACACGCTGGAAGCATCTGGCCCCACAGCATAGACGTCCCAGTGTTTTCACCTTAAAGCAGCTGATGCTCTCTGTTTTCTTGCCATATTTGTTGGCTTATCTTTGAGGTTGTATACAGTTATCTAAATGTGTGAAAATGAAGCATATTTAGTGAAACATCAAGACCTCTCTGTGATGCATAAGTACCATTCACATTACATCCATGTCTTTCATATTGTATGTCCATTGGGTGTCACCCAGTTTGTTTGTCTTGATTTTGTTGTTTGATTTCTTTCTTTTTTTATTTTGTGGTGTTTGGCTTTGATCCAACCGAGAATGTTGGAGTTTGAAAGTTCAACACTATCCAGTCTCTGTGCCTCTAAAAGGTGGAGGTTAGACATCTAGACATCTGTGCAGACCTAGAAGAGACTCTTACATTGCTACACTAAAGGCATTGGGTTTTTGACACAGATTTATCTGCGCCAGCTCAACATTGCTGAAAATCACATTAGAATGCTCACATACATGATCAAATTGAATTTTTAGAGTTATTAAATATTAGCCACTTAGGAATATGCTTGTAATTCTGTTTTTAATTACAAAATTTTATCTCCTCCTGAAATCTGGGGTCAGATCTTCTTCGATCCTTAGGCAGAGAGAAGATCTGACCTCATCTCAGAGCATGTGACATCATCAAAAACCTCCACTCAAATCCACATCGACGAGCCCACCTCGACTGGAGATGGAGAAGTTAAAACTTCATGAGCTAGGGCTGCTCCAAAACCAGGTGGAATGTCAAATGATGTCTATAAACAGTTCCCGTGAATGCTGCAGAAGCTCTGAATAATTATCAGGGTAAAGAAGCAGCGGTGCAGTGCAGAGGACAATGTGAATCACATCACACAATACCATCTCTTGTAGGAGGAACAATGTTTTCCAAGGTCATGACCAATCAACTCACAGAGTGTCTCCTTATAAACCGTTGCACTGGTCAGCCTTTGCGGAACACCATGTACCTGAGAATGTATGTGAGCCTATTAGGAACTGCAACCATAGTTTTATTTTGAGATTAACTTATGGTACATTGTCTCCTGTAGAAAGGCCTTGTCAGTAGTTGTAACATTTGAGTTATACTGATAACTATAGAAATAAACATGCTTGTTGAGACAATTGTGGTGAAATTTTGAGTGCCCTGCACTAGATCTGGCTTTCACCAGGTTGGATTTAGGCCTTCATGAATAATGTAACGGCCATGTCTACATATGTGACAGAATTATGAAGACTGGATTTGGAAAGCTCTTCATCTGGGCAAGGAAATACTTCAATCCTGATGAACAAACAACAAGTTGGCCCTTCTGGGAAAGTAACAATCTTGTCTTGCTTTCCAATTAGGTCAGGCCTGTGCAAGATCCAATTGCCAAGGCCAGAGAAGTTTCAACATTCTTCGTAGAAGGTTTTGAGAGAAGCAGCAGACTCTTCCTTCATAGGTACCTTGGCCTGCCTAATATTCTTAGCTGTGTTGCAATTTATAAGCAGACCAATAAGCTCCATTTTCCAAACAAAGTTGTGACAGTCTGGGAGTTGCTACTTCAGAGAGATTCTGTTTCCTTGCATTAGAGTTGTGAAGACATGAGGAGTGGCAGGCTCAGGAGAAAGCTGCACATGCAAAAGAGAGGATGAGGCATAATGTCTTAGTTTTTCTGTACCAGTCGGACAAGCTGGGATGGAAACTCACACAAGATTATTACTTTAGAAAGCACAGAGGAGAGTAGGTAGCTGATCAGGTGTATTCCAGTAAGAGACAAAGGAGTAGAGATGGAGTGATAAAGCTACCAAGCATCAACAAAAAGCACTGGACAAACTGGAGACAGGCATTGGCACAGGAAGTGGAACAACAAGCCAAACGTTGATATCTAATCCAGACTGTTTGCAGTGACCCGCCAACCACATCCCACCGACACACCTGGGGTCTTCGAGAAAATGTGTCAGTCAAGATCAAGAAGCTTTGGAGAGGCAGAAGGGCAAATACAGAAATGATTATGACTTCTACAAAAGGATCTAGCAGGCCAAACACCAGCTCCCTGCTAGATACAGCATTACCTTTTGTCCAGGCAGGTAATATGACCTAGCTAAAGGTCTAGCCTCAGATTCTACAATTCAACTACAGGTGGATAGAAATTGCTTTTTTTTGTAAGCTTTTCTCTTTTCTTTACCATTGATTTTTCCTTTTATTTTTAAAAAAATCAAAAACAAAGTTTGTCAGGAGGTGAATAATTTATGGATTTCCATAAAGTTTTCTTTTAAGTGTATTAACTGAGGCAACCCCTGTGATTAAACTTTAACAGAAAGTTTGAACTTATAGATTTTTACATTGTTTTGACAGATCATCTAGGATTTTCTTTTTTGACAGCAATGTCGGGGAGTGGGGGAAGTCCAAAATTATTGGAATCCATTAAACTGAGCCTTGTTCTCATTGGATGTAGTGAGTAAGCCCAAAGAATAAACATTATAGGAAGCGATTTATGTTCTTTCAGGAGAAAGACAGGTTATGCCCTTAGGTGACCACCTACCAACATGGAAAAGGAATACTTCTGCTACCTCCATCCTTTACTCTGCCTTCAGATTACTAATTGAATTAATGCCCTTTCTTAAACATCCTGTATCAGATCTGACTGGTAGTTGATTTAGTGACATTGATGTTATTTTTTCAGCTAAATATCTTTATTGCCCCTATCTCTTTAGGGGCAATAAAGATGAGTACACAGGTTTCTCATAGGAATATTTGTTTAAAGTTATGTGTCCAGATGCTTTTACTAAAACATTGATGGCTGATTAATAATTGAACATCCTTAAAAACATCTTGTATTCTTCTATCTTTACATTTTTTCATATTGTGGATCTCTTAGCTAAACTTGCCATGCATGGTAATCAACTTCATCAAACGGGTGAGGACGAGTGTAGGTCCAATTCTGCTGGCTTCGAATGTGAGCGCATTGAAAGCAGCTTGAGGCGCCGCTCTGAGATAATAAAAAAGGTTTAAAGTGGTGCCAGAGCAGACAAGTGCTCCAGGGGCCAATTTCGGAATGCACCTGATGTTCAACTCCGCGCCTGAGGCTTTTCTTAAATCAAAGACGGGCTTTAATGAGGAAATTACATCAACCTGCGACACTCTCAAATGTGGATCTAGTCCATGGATGCTGCCCGCATTTTGCAATAGAATGTAAGCCCTCACATGCTCCTCTTGATTTCCCGGGCATTTTTTGTTTGGAAGTTCTTTATATTTTTATGCAGGCACATAAGAACACAGACAT
>NW_006800630.1:152486-153024 GCF_000485575.1 Poecilia formosa | reverse complement strand
CATGTTTAAAATAAAATTGAGGTTTCTTCCAATTATCTGATGACATATCGTAATTTTCTGAGACACAGTTTTTACAAAAACCTAAGTGCAGAACTCAATTTGAAAAAAAAAAAAAACTAATAAAGAAACTCATTAAACTGCAAAGCTATATGTTGAATGACCAGTGGTGTAACTTTATGTGTGAATAATAACCTTACTGCCTCGGTCTTCAGTCTACCTCAGTCAGCTCAGGTTTCTGAAATAAACCTAACTTCCTCTTCCCTCGCTGCAGTGTCTACTTGGATCCTCATCTTCAAACACAAACCAGCACTAATCGGATGTTTTTCTGCAACTTTTTGCCAAATTAACATTTTAGAGCCTCAAGGCTCCACGGAATGGAAGACACATCCAGCTTGGGTAAAGACATTTGTAAATTGTTTAACTTGTTTTTAAGTTCTTTGCTCAAACATGCCCCATAATTTCCCTTTTTAACAACAAAAAATATCTAGTCTTACTTCAACAGAAATGGAAAAGTTTGTTATATATATATATATATATA
>NW_006800630.1:150329-152114 GCF_000485575.1 Poecilia formosa | reverse complement strand
GAATGTAAGCCCTCACATGCTCCTCTTGATTTCCCGGGCATTTTTTGTTTGGAAGTTCTTTATATTTTTATGCAGGCACATAAGAACACAGACATACAGATGTTGCCTGAGCTATGAGGAAAGGTTTCAGTGATTTTTTAAGTCATATGCAGATGATCTGTGTTTGTTTTAGAATTTTAAATGACTAAAAAAACATATGCTAACTTTGTTACCTACAGACAAACTTAACTGTCAAACCAGCATATGCATTCTGGTCTGTATGAACACAGGTTGTCTTTTCTCCTTAGTCTACCTAGTTCTATTGTTTAAAGCTCAAAATCATTTCAGTTTCAGTCCTTTCCATCTGCATCTTTTTTTTTTAAACACTTGAATCTTGAAACAAAACATCATTAAGCTTTACAAGATAGTCCATGCTGTTGTAGTTGCTGAGGTCATGTTTACCTTTACGATTCAAAAAGTGTTTCCATAGCAGTTTCACAAAATAAAATAGTTTTGATCCGGCCGAAAAATCTCCTCATCCTATCGCAAAAGCTTTTTATTGAAAAATGTGACTTTTTCTTTTTTCAAAATTGCAGAGTTCCATTTATAGGATTTTTTTTCATAATTCTAATTTCCACTATTAGGTGGTCAATGTAGTTAATGTCATCCACTGTCCGTCTCTTTAAGATGAACCATTAGCTATCAGGAAACCGGACAAACTACCATAAAAATATCAGGGTTAAGAACTGCCACTGATCACAGATCCATTTTCACTACAGAATTGGATCTTCCGCTGCTGTTCATGTTGATCCACTGGGCTGCAAAAACATTAATCCAGGACTAGAAGTTGTGTACTTGTTCACAACCTGTTTTTCCCCACTTAGTTAAAATTAACAGACTTTTTTCATCCTGACTATGGGCATCCACAGTGCATACAATAACAACTAAATTAATCCCAGATATTAAGAAAGTTTTAGAAAAACATACAGGAAAGATTGCCATTTTGTTGTTGATGATGCTGTATGTATAAAACAGCAAAGTTGTGATAAGCTTATGCTTCCACCTACACTTTGTGTTCTTGTCATTGAAAGGAATTTATATAGTTTATCTATTTATGCACTAGTTTTGTCTTGTTTTTTTATTTTAATTTTGCTTCTTTCGCTTTGTTGTTTTTGGCATTGTGTGTGTGTGTGTGTGTGTGTGTGTGTGTGTGTGTGTGTGTGTGTGTGTGTGTTTTACCAGTATATGAACAGGTTAAAAATTATGGCTAAATAAATGCTCATTTGCGAATTTGAAAAAACAATAATGAAGGCTGTTTTTATCTTCACTATCAGGTCACAATGCCTTGGTTCCTGTCAACACATTTTATTTTTTCTACAGAAAAGTTACAGATAGTTGTCAAACCTTTAGAAACTATTGTACACCAAAAAAATAAAAATAAAAATGAAGATGACTTATTAAAATGTATAAAAAGTGTTTAGTCATCATCTGTATGCAAATGTATATGTAAGGCTTGTTTTTGTTTTATTACACTTCAGCAGAACCACAGGCTGATTCCCTCCATGATACGCCGCATTAATCCAGCAACTCATGTGAAAGGAGCCCAGACAGAGTACTGACAGGAGACAAATGAACATCCTTTTAAGAAGCCTGACATTCATGTTTAAAATAAAATTGAGGTTTCTTCCAATTATCTGATGACATATCGTAATTTTCTGAGACACAGTTTTCACAAAAACCTAAGTGCAGAACTCAATTTGAAAAAAAAAAAAAAAAAAAAAAACTAATAAAGAAACTCATTAAACT
>NW_006800630.1:144164-149936 GCF_000485575.1 Poecilia formosa | reverse complement strand
TGATAGAGCAATAATATAACTTTTTTGTCAGGCCTTACACTGAACTGTGATTTAGGTATTCCACTGAGTGTAAAAATAATGGTGCGTTAAGGGAGTGTAGGAATCAATGCAGTGCAGTCCCCCCGTGTAGTCGAGGCATTGACTATTTAAATATCCAGATAATTCCCCAGCATTTAGCTCTGCTGCTAATTATTCCCAGCGCTCACCCTTGTTACAGCAAAGACCAAGCTTCCTGTTGTGTTTAAATACTGCACACAGAAAACGTTTGGAGTCTAATGACAGAAGCAGGACTCATCAGAGTAAAAGAGTTTTACAAAAAGGACTTTTGTTTGATAAGAATAAATTAGCAGGTGAAATGAGTGCAGTAGAGCTTCAGAATGATCCCATGCAACGTGAAATCTCAGCCTACTCATAAATTGAACCTTTTAGCGTCGTGGCATGATACAAATACATACTTCAGTGGATTTTATTAAAACTGGAGCAACACACGTAATTACTGAAGAGAAGGAAAATGAAATGGTTTTCAAAGATCTTCAGAGGAAGAAAAGTGAATGTAGGTCTATAAATGCTGCAAAGGCTGTGAATACTTATGTAAATGGAAATACTTTTTGTTTTTTCTATTTTTAATGAATTTGAAAAAGTCTCCAAAACCTTTATTTTCCACATTGGCATAATGAGGTTTTAATGTGTAAAATTGTGGAAAGAGCTTAACTTAATACAGTTTGGCTGCAACATGGCAAAATATGGAAAAAGTGAAGTATGTGAAAACTTTCTGATTGCATTTTGTTTAAATGTATGTTTTAACTTTAAAACATGTAAAGAATAAAACTTTAACAGCTGCATAGATCCAGCACTTTTTGGGGTAAACGTAGAAAGTCTTAATCTGGTCAGACGAAATGATCTCACAGGAAACACGAACATCATGCTGGTAGCATAGTTTTTAAATCGTGCTCGTATTAAATGAGTGGTTTGTCTGCTCTTCAAAGTTGGCTCTGTAACGTCCAATTAAAAGTCACCCTGTTACGATTTAAAAGGAGTCAAAACTCCACTCCTTTAATCTGATTAATGTTGCTTCTGTCTGATAATTGATGTAATCCATTTCTGGTATGTGAGCGTGCTTTCTGCCTGGAATCATCTGAACGGTTTGCTCAGATTATGAGATCCTCAGGGACTCTTGCAGTGGGACTTCATGTTATTATCTCAAGTCAACTTGACACAAACCCCTTTTGAGTGGAATTGGAAAATTGGAAGGAAAAAAAACCCATCCACCTTTGAGGCTCATTTGCATCTGGATATTCCCCTCTGGTGGATGTTAACAGATTTCCATGGCAACCCTCTGCATGTTTAATGTGGACTAAATCTGTGTTTCCTATTGGACTTAATCAAACTCTAATTAACAGTCTCCTCGATGGACTCCTGATTAACACTCAAATTGTGTGTTTGCTCTCTCTTCTCTTCAGCTGCTTTTCAGCTAATGTATATTGTTAAGAATTTGAATAAATTAAGGACAAGAATATGCCTTTACTGTAAAACTTTGTACACAGGAGTAATAAATTTGCTCTTGCAATTCTCCAGAGACTTCTTTGCTTTCTGTTTTGTCGTTTCCATCTTTTGTCTTTTTCTCTCTCAGGTTAATTCATGTGTTGTTTGTGCTCTGAGTTTTCTGATGTTTTGTGATCTGCTTTTCTGGTGATGTTTTGCTTTTTTTTTGATTAATTGTTGTTTTTTTTGCGGTTTTTTTTTTTTTTTGTTTTCGTTTTTTGGGCCCGGCTTTTTTTGATTCGGGGCTTAGGGGGGGTTTTAACGAGTCAAAACATTTTAAAAAGGGTTAATAAGTTTTAGAATTTTTCCTCTCTTAATAATATATACAACATTTTGAATTCCGCTACATAATCAGGTGAGCTGTTTCGTTATCCTATTTGTTGCGGCGTCCAAGGTCTTCTAAACAGACTCACTGAAGTAAAAAGTATCCTAACAAAAACTGAGAGGGAGAAGAATAACTCTGAACTATAACTAGTCACTTAACCGTGGCATCAAGTCACCATTGTAAAGCACAAAAGTTTTGTTTTGATGTGGTGTCTTAAGGGGCAGTTTAAGTGTTTTCCAGGCACATTGTCCCATTTATAGAATAAAGTACCGTATTTTCTGGACTATAAGCCGCTACTTTTTTCCTAACCTTTGAACCATGCAGTTTATAGTTCGGTGCGGCTTATATGTGGATTTTTCTTCCACCACCAGAGGGCTCTTTAGCAGGAAGTGAATCATTGGAAGTCAAAATTGGAAATAAAAGAAGAAAGCACCCATTAAAACAAAATTAGGTTTTAATAGGGAATTGAAATTTGAGAATGTTGTTGAGCAGTTAAATAGCATTGAGGGGAAAAAAAGAAGATTTTTCGTTTTATTAAATAATGCTGGGATCATTATGAGAATTTGAGGTATAGATATTCAGTTGAGTTAAATCTAAACTTGGCAAATTTTTTTTTATTTTTCAACCGTAATAAATGTGATATTCGATTGACCTGTTATGACTCAAATTTTGGGTGTCCGCCCCCCTCTGTTGCGTGCTGCATCGTTGTGGAAAACCTAGAACGGAAGTAGTATCTGCAGCTTATAGCCCGGTGCGTCTTAAAGTCTGAAAAATACGGTAACTATGCTACCTTCCATTGTTATAAGAGAATGCTTTAACACCTCTGGAAAAAATTAAGAGACCACATGAAATGATCGGTTTCTCTGATTTTACTTTTAATATATATATATATGTTTGAGTAAAATGAACATTGTTCTTTTATTCTATGAATTGCTGACAACATGTCTCCGAAACTCCAAGCAAAAATGTTGTATTTATTTGTAGAAAATGAGAAATGGTGAAATTAACAAAAAAGATGCAGTGGTTTCAGACCTCAAATAACGCAAAGAAAATAAGTTCATATTCATTCAGACACAACAATACAAATGTTTTAACTCAGGAAGAGTTCAGAAATCAATATTTAGTGGAATAAGCAGTAGCCTTTCAATGCGGTTCAGTGCAGTGGTCTCTTCTTTTTTCCCAGAGCTGTATGTCTAAAAAAGCAGCTAACTCACTGAAGTCTTTCTTTGAACTCTCTTTCTATCTTGGTAGAAGATGGGAATGTGTCAAAACCACAGATTTCCCAGGATACATCAGGACTGAGATTAGGACCGGACCAGCAGCTATAGCCTGTTTTCATAGGATTTCACTGTTAGTAAGGAGCTACCTTGGCCTTGACCTTTCAATGGACTAGAGAAGAGAAAGAAGGTTTTTGCTCTCTATGTTGCAATCTATGTTTTAATGGTGTTCTTGCGTAGCATAATGAGACATCAAATGAATGCATTGTTATTTTATATTGAATAATGCTTCCACTGAGGATTGGTGTGGTTTGGTATTGCTATTTTGTTTGTTTCTATTGCGAAAGCGGCCAATTCAACTGACCATCCCAAGAAATGTGAAGGTGTCGAAGGTGTCCTATGGGACCTTGTTGGTACCATGGACCAACAAGGTAACATAGATCTTATTGGTCCATAGGGTGGAGTTACTGGCTTCACATGACAAAGTCCTTTGATTGGAGTACAGAAAAATGTCACTGCTCTCAACAAGCACGAGAAATAATAGACTATAGGGTTGGCATTTGGCTCCAGTGACAGTCACACCTGCGGTGGAAATGCTCTCCTAAATATGTCGGACCATAACGAACCGTACCATACCGCTCAGAGGAACCAAGGCAGAACTGATAGGGCATCTGATGATCAAACGACTCCAAATAGAGACGCTTCCTGCCTTACAGTTTGGGATTTAATGAAAACTCAACCTTTGGCACAGAGATTTCTCACACAACAAAAATAAAAGGAGAAATGAAACTTACATTGGAACTAGTCGACAAAACAGACATCCACTTCTTACTCAGTTTGTTTTAGCTTTTCATTGATCCGAGATACTACTTTGTTGTGTTGTAGTACTCAAGATTGGTCTTGGTCTCGAGACCATTTTTCGATGGTCTCAGTTGTCTCGGACGCTGAGGACTCAGGATTTTATTTCAAGACCAGACAAGACCGCAGCTGTGGAAATATCACTAAACCTACAGCATACTGTCCAGTTTATTTGTTAACATGTTTGTTTTAACTGGATGCAAAACACCGATTAAAATCCAAGCAATAACGTGACTTAATAATTACGTGTTTCTGTTATTCCCCCTCCACACTTTTCACTCGCACGTGGCGAATGAAAAGTGTGCTCTGAGACATGCGCAGTGGTTTTCTCTCAGTTGCAGAACATGTCTGTCTAATCGTCAGTAATAGAAAAGCGCTGCATAAATCATAAGAAATCCAATGGCGACAGCTAACTTCAGTAGCACTTCGCTTTCACAGATGGTGGGGACGTCTAACTTTTTTTGTCATTTGTCATTTCAAAGAAAGGTAAGCTCCGTTGACGTGATGCTAGCAAAGCTAGCTGCACAGATACAGACATAAGTATTTGTGATGAAAAAAAGTTGTCACTCACTGCGCTGGATTATTGTTCGGAGGTGTTGACTAATGTGCCGCAAATATGGGACAACACTGTGTCCAAAAGTCTGCAAAATAGTGATGTGACGTTCATGAACTATCCGATTCTTCTGAACGGTCTCTTTACTAAGTAGACAGGACTGGAGCCTCACTGAGAGCCATTCTTTGTTCTTCTAATGCTCTGAGTACACTGCAGCAGCTATTATTTTATTTAATTTTATACATTGATATTTATTTAATTAGCAAATGATTAAAATACAAGAATGAAAGAGCACGCAGAGCATGCGCATTGCTCTATGATTGTTTTGTTCAAAGTGGCAGCTGTAATGTGTGCCCTGGAGTCAGACTGCCTGGCTTCATATAGAGGAGAGAGAGTGAGAACAGTCACGGTGAGCGCCTTGTGCTTGGTTAATTCTTGCTCGTTGCTCCTTGGTCAGTGTTCATAGTTGAGCGTTATTTACCGTCAGGGCATTGCCTCAATTGCTATGTTTTATGGTGCAGACATATGTAGGGGTGGTTTCTGACATGAGCAATATGGGCAAACACCCAAGGCGTTATCTTTTTAGGGATGGCATGAGACCACCGCAGATTGTAGCACAGAGATGGAAGCAAAGCAGAACAAATAGTTTGTTCAAAGCAGGACAAAGAGTTTGTTCTGCTTTTAATAGAGCTGAAATAAATTTAACAAATAAGTATTTAATATCTAGGTGTTTTATGGGAATGTGGATCTTTCAGATCAATTTGAGAAGCAATTTTGATCATATTTCACATTTTATCATGTCATGTAGAGCGGGGCGCTGGTCTTGGTCTTGACTTGGTCTCGATACACTCTGGTCTTGGTCTTGTCTTGGTCTCGGGTTAGGTGGTCTTGACTACAACACTGCTTTGTACTATTGAAAAAATATCTACTCTACAGCCACTTAGCTAATTTTATCCTCTTAAGGTATTTGAAAAGAGGAATGATACTCTTCCGTCTCAGACTGATTCTTTTTCTAAGACAGGTACCCTTGAAGGAAGTACTGTGACTTTTGTAATTTTCCAAAGACTCGAGTAAAATGATTACGTCATTTCTAGGTTTCTGTAAAACTCAGTCACATACTGAGGAGATAATTGAGCCTTTTGAAAGAGCAAAAAATTGTAAGAATATTTAGACTTTATATTTTGTTTTGTGTGAATCAGGGACAGCCATCATAGATGCCATGCCTCTTGCTAATTGGAGAAAGCTTAGCTGCCCTCATCAGTGTCGAGTTGCAGTTA
>NW_006800630.1:143094-144154 GCF_000485575.1 Poecilia formosa | reverse complement strand
GTTTGTTTTAGCTTTTCATTGATCCGAGATACTACTTTGTTGTGTTGTAGTACTCGAGATCGGTCTTGGTCTCGAGACCATTTTTCGATGGTCTCGGTTGTCTCGGACGCTGAGGACTCAGGATTTTATTTCAAGACCAGTCAAGACCGCAGCTGTGGAAATATCACTAAATCTACAGCATACTGTCCAGTTTATTTGTTAACATGTTTATTTTAACTGGATGCAAAACACTGATTAAAATCCAAGCAATAACGTGACTTAATAATTACGTGTTTCTGTTATTCCCCCTCCACACTTTTCACTCGCATGTGGCGAATGAAAAGTGTGCTCTGAGACATGCGCAGTGGTTTTCTCTCAGTTGCAGAAGATGTCTGTCTAATCGTCAGTAATAGAATAGCGCTGCATAAATCATAAGAAATCCGATGGCGACAGCTAACTTCAGTAGTGCTTCGCTTTCACAGACGGTGGGGACGTCTAACTGTTTTTGTCATTTAGAAAAGTAGCTCAAAGAAGGTAAGCTCCGTTGACGTGATGCTAGCAAAGCTAGCTGTACAGATAGAGACATAAGTATTTGTGATGAAAATAAGTTGTCACTCACTGCGCTGGATTATTGTTCGGAGGTGTTGACTAATGTGCTGCAAATATGGGACAACACTGTCCAAAAGTCTGCAAAATAGTGATGTGACATTCATGAACTATCCGATTCTTCTGAACGGTCTCTTTACTAAGTAGACAGCACTGGAGCCTCACTGAGAGCCATTCTTTGTTCTTCTAATGCTCTGAGTACACTGCAGGAGCTATTATTTTATTTAATTTTATACATTGATATTTATTTAATTAGCAAATGATTAAAACACAAGAATGAAAGAGCACGCAGAGCATGCACATTGCTCTATGATTGTTTTGTTCAAAGTGGCAGCTGTAATGTGTGCCATGGAGTCAGACTGCCTGGCTTCATGGAGAGGAGAGAGAGTGAGAACAGTCACAGTGAGCGCCTTGTGCTTGGTTAATTCTTGCTTGTTGCTCCTTGGTCAGTGTTCATAGTTGAGCGTTATTTACC
>NW_006800630.1:113242-128761 GCF_000485575.1 Poecilia formosa | reverse complement strand
AAATGTCGGACTGCTGGCTGACTGTCACTGGGGGGGGCGCATGTCTGCCAGACAGCGCTTTCACCCTGTCTGCCTTTAAATAGAGAACAAACACAGGGAACCAATGATTTAACATTTACCAGAGTCAACCCAACCTCCTTGTGTCTGAGCTCGCCTAAAGTCATGTTTGCTCAGATCCATGCGGGGGGGGGGAGGTGGACCTTGGAGAAGGAATTAATTAAAAGTATTTCATTAGCTTCCGACCTGGAGGTTCTGTTCCATGCGATCCCTCCGAGCACCGCACTTTAACTGCGCCCTACAAGGTAGACCATGTGACCACCATAAAGGAGAAATTGCTCACTTTTGATTTCCATTTGCTCCTTGTTAGGATTTACTTGAAATCAATGTTCCAGCAGCACCCATTTCATTTAGATGGTATTGGAAACCAATGTCAGACGAATATTTCTAATTAATCTCATAACCTGAAGTTTATTTC
Organism: Poecilia formosa; assembly: GCF_000485575.1. Classification (NCBI taxonomy): domain Eukaryota; kingdom Metazoa; phylum Chordata; class Actinopteri; order Cyprinodontiformes; family Poeciliidae; genus Poecilia; species Poecilia formosa. Next base: position 128,286 of record NW_006800630.1, on the reverse strand, counting down.
CAGACTGAGAAAAGTTAAAAAACTGACTTGCTGTTCAGTGTTCGACTATAAATTATGCAGAGGAAGAAGATGCAAATAAAGCTGGTGATTCAGACAGCGTATGATGATTTGTATTGGCTGTATCATCAGTTTGTAATGCAGCATTGGAAAATACTCATTAGATGATCACAGTGTTTCACAGGAAGCAGAAAAACAGTGTTACTATGCAGGCTGTGATGTCCAATACTAACTATTGATAGCAGGATCTCTGATTGGTTTCCAGGAAGTTTAAAGTGCCTGAAGGATACATGCACTAACCAGCCTTTTCATTAGGTAAACTGCATGCCTGTTAACTTCAATAGTGAAACAACGAATCATAAGGCACCCACTCAGTTCTTTTGTGTTATTTAGACACAGTGATCACTTGCTGTTTAAACCAAGTGTCAGAAAAAGAAGTCATGGGGATTGATCGATTTTGAACGTGGCATGGTCGTTGGTTCTAGACAAGCTCTGAATATTTCAGAAACTTTTATTATATTGGGATTTTTACGCACAACCATCTCCCTACTTTACAGATTGTGGTATGAAAAGCAGACAGCATCCATTATGCAGCAGCTGTGTGGCAAGAAGTCAGAGGGGAATGATTCGACTGGTTTAATTCAGATAAAAAATACTTTATTTATCCTAAAGGTAAATGAAATGTTGCCATAGCTCATGTCAACCAAGTATTTTCACAGAGTCTCGGTTGGTGGCAGATAGGTTCTGACAACGAATCTGAAGAAGCCTTTGACAGGAAGTTGTGCTCAGTGTCCGCTTTGGTGTCCTTTCCTTCAGTGGTTCTTGATGCAGCGCCCCCACAGGCAAGGAGGGGAACAGGTTGGTTGGTTGGACTCCAACCAGATGAAATTGGAATAGATGTTTAAACTTTGGTTCCCAATCGAACCGAGTCTACCAGGAATATGAGGGTAATGGTCACACATGCTCAGAGTTGGTAGTGAAAGGATGAAACATCCAAGGAAGTCACATAACTCTTTGAACAAATACTTTGAAGAACATTTTAACCATCCAGTGAGAATGTGAGCAAAAACAGAGCTTCTATTCAAATCCCCAGCCCTTGTTGACACATATGTGACTACTTCCAAGTGTTTTGTAAAAAAATAAAAATAAAATAAATAAATAAAAGAAGCTTGCTGTGAAAAAGGCCAACAGTCCAAACAATTTATTTCCCATCAAAACTGCAAAGCACAGACTGCAGGACGTAGCTGGTTATCTGACTGAGAAACCAGCTGACCTGGTTTAAATTTAAGCATCAGAATTACTGAAGGTTGACCCAGGAGAGTCACATTAGAATGCTGCCCCTACATGCTCATCTGCTGCAAACCGGGGTGGTTATCAGCCTGATACCCAGGAAGTATGTCATATCTGTGTGGACAGATCTTTCTTCTATTTGACACCCCTGGTTTGTTTTCTTTATCTTCCCTGAATCCAAAGTTTGTTGTAAAATGTGATTATCTTTACTGATAAGTACATTTCCCAGGAACACAGCTGTTTCTGGTAATTTCTCTTCACTCTGTGCATATGGAAGTGTTGTGATGTTGTCATTTTACAGAATGTTTCAGGGGTCATGATCATTTCTGATTCTGTTCCATCTACAGTCTTCCTCAGCAAAAGGGTTCACCTAATCAGATTTCAACACCATCACCCAGTTATATTAGCATTAGCTATCATGACTGACGTAAAATCTCTTTAACTGAGATTTTACACCTTCATAATAAATCTATTTTAGAATCAAGGCTAAAATAGAACTTATTTTAGCCTTCATGCTAAAATAAAATCTGATTTCACTCAGAATAATAATAATAATATCATTGACACAGGCTGTAAAACATCCATCTTCAAAATGTAGAAGATGCTGTAAAAATAAATGTTTGTTTTGTGCCTAAAATAGCCACAGCTAATAGATTTAGCATTCATGTTAAAGGGCAGAGGAGATAGTTAGCACATGGGTCACAGTTAAACAAACTTGTAGCCAGCTGTAACACATTAATCACAGGAGAATTTCTCCAGTGGGAACCTCTGACCCATTTAATTAGCTAAATTCACACAGTGGCTTTTTAGTCCAGGGTGTCTGTACACATGTGTGTCCTGTCCATCTGAACCTGGACCTTGTGTTTCTACTGGTGTACCTGCTCGTCTGTGGCTGATCAATACTAACCACCTCCACCCCCGCTTCTCCTTCATCGTTGGGCGCCCACAGAGTGACTTCTTCCTGTGTCAGCCTGCCAAGCTGGAAGCCCTTCAACAGACACTCCAGGTTTCCCCTGGCAGCCCAACATGGCCGCTCCACCTGCACAGCCTCAGGGTTCACCTCTCTGTCTCACTGCTGCATTCTCTTACATTAATATTTAGAGAGCTTGAGGATGGGGGGGATGAGAGGGACGGGCACAACGTAACCTTTGAAGTTTTTCACATATTTTAACACAGATTTCAGTGGATTTCATTGGGATTTTGTATGATAGACCAACACAGTGTGTGTGATTGTGAGGTAACAGGACAGTTGAAAAATCTGACTTTACTTTAATACGCCTAAAGCAGTTGTCTTCTGACGTCACCTAGTTAGCAAACTACATAAATTAAATTAAATTTCCGAGTTTGAAAAGGTGAACATTTGACTTTTGGAAATTTTCTGGGCTATTTTCAGAAGTCAAAAATGTTAAACTTTTCAAAATGAAACCTTAAGAAGAATCTCAAATTTTCTAGAAAAAAATGTGGAAATTTTGGATTTTTTTAGGAAGAAGAATTTACTTTTCCTTTTTATTTCTGTCTACAGGGGCCCTAATACATCGTCATAGCAAACATAGTTCATCTTTGTGTTATAATCTCAGTACGGACCCTTTGCACGTGACATCTACCTCTTTAGAAAGCAGCTCACTCGACTATGACAGACGTTAAAACTACCTCAACTCCTGTAAAGCTTGTCAGAAACAGCTGAAGTCCTATTATTTAGTTTATTTGACTGTGAAAATGGTTGCAGTATGCTGCGCGGTCTCCTTCACAAACAAGTAAGCAAACCAAATGTGTCATTTTATCGTAAAGTTTTTGATGAGGAAAGAAGACGGCAGACGTCAACTGGAAGAGGTTCAGACTTATGAACTTATTGGAGATTTATGGGAAATCTCTTTCCCCAAAAGTCTTTGTGACTGACCTTCAAAAGTTTATCCTGTTGCTCATAACCGTCTAACAAATCCTGCGGTCATGGAGAAGTACTACTTCCTGTCCGAGCCATCAGCAGCTACAACAACTCCTTGAAGAAACTTGTATTCAAAAAATTACAGTATTTATTTTCCCTTTGGGATTAATTAAGTATTTCTGAATTGAATCGAGCAGATGGCAGATGACACATCCAGCACAAGAGAAAAAATATTGGGTTTGACTAGAATTAACTAAATGAGGATTCATTTTGCTTAAGCAAAATCTGAATCTTTTTTTTCCTCTGAAAATATTAAACATATTTTTGTAGTTATTGGGGTTATTTTTATTTGATGTAAAATATGTTCTGATCATAAAAAATATTTGACAATAAAGGAAAATCAACAGAAATACGAACAATTACTTCCTCAAAGAACTAGAGTGTTTTAGTTTAGGGTGCACAGAAAGACACAAAGCAGATTCCTTGTGTTAGCAGCTAAAGGTTAGCCAGTCTCGGTAGAAATTTTCAGATTTTGTTTATTCCTCTTTCAACATTTCTTATCTACCTAGCAACCCATAGAAATAGTTTAATGGTTAAATAAACATTTCTCACCACAACTTCTGTTGTGTATGCGGTATTTTTTATTTATTTTTTTTCAATCAAACAGACCTCCAGAACGACTTCCTTTCTTACTTCAAAATTAGAGTCTAAAATATGGACACAAACGGTTCTGAAACTTAAAGCACTCGCCTTCGTATCCATGGTTTATGTTAATAGCTTGTACTTATTTAAGTCAACCTGGGGTGTCCAAACCACAACCATGCAGATAATTTACGTGACCCATGAACACAACTGAAGAATTCTCCATATTTGATCCACTGTCGCAGAATTTTATTATGGTTTGTTTTTCTTTTTCTTTTTTTTTTTAAGAGTTTCGGTCTTCCAAATTATTTTACAGGAAACATTTTTTTTCTTCCATGCCACGGCTTTAACCTCTTCCTGTTAGTGAATCTGTGTATCTCCACCACTTTCATCGCTAAATCTGGGAAACTCCATTCAACACAAGCTTAACTTCTCACATTACCACCACAGGTGATGCCTGAATCCAATACCTCCAGCCCCCCACAGTTGTTTTGCCATTTAGCAGCTATTTTACACCATACGTTTGACATTCCCTTTAAAGGCTGCAGAAAATTAGACATCTGCTTAGAGGCTGACTTCAGCTGGATTTTTGTACCGAAGCTGTTTGGCAGTGTGCTGCAGCCCCAGACTTAATAGTCCACTTTCAAAGTCGCTCCAGGAAGTCGTTCCTCACACGGTTTCCCATAAACAGCGTTTTGCATGCATTACAGAGCCAGGCGTAGGCAGTGTAATCAACAGTGTTAGAGATGCTGAAACACATTTCGTTATGCCGACATTAAAACTCCCTCGAAGTGCAGTTTGTTTCTTGAGTTGTAAACAAAGCTCTGGCCTCAGAATAAAGTGAGTGTAAATAGTTTTGGAGGACAAAAAAAAAATGATGAAAAGAAACAGCCATAACTTGGGATGTTTCTATATTCTAACTCATACTGAGTGAATATCTGAGCTTTTAGGCTGCATAGAATATTTTTGTGGAAGCATTTTAGTACAGCGTGTTTGTCCAAAATGATGCTCAAATAATAAAAACAATTTGTCACTGTGCCTGGCAGCATAATTTGAATATTAAATTGTCCACACATCCTTAAAAAGTCTAAAATTTATGGATCTAAAATTAAAGTCTTAAAACAATATTAAAAAGTACTTAAAATTAATTTTAAAACAAGTTAATTTAAAACTACTTACTAGGTCTTATATTTTGTTGTGGCAGTACTATTAGATCTCAAATTCTGTCTGGGTTTCTTCCTTTATGTAAGCCTGAATTTTTCATCAGGCAAATATATGAGTAACACACCAATAACTTCATTGTGTTTTATGATTTAAGGCAGTTGAGACTATCGCTAACTACCTGCTAATATATCATTGCTAGCTAGCTCTTTTTGTGTCTATCATGGGTTAAGTGGGAATTTATCACCGGTTAGCTAATGGACGACATTCATCTTTAGCTAACGTCTTTGCCCTGTTGCTAACCTACGCTAGGTGCATTCTGTGGTGAAAAGCTTGAAGCTAGTGGGGTTAAGACTTCAGAGTCATATGCAGAGTGAGGAGCACAAAGCTCCTGCCAAGAGCCCAAAAATGTCACCCTTTCAATTCCCTGGAGTGGCTAAAGGTCCCCAGAAAATGCTTGGCACTGCTAATACTACTAGCACTGATCTAAAAGCTGCAATAGATTCAAAAGTCATTTTGAAGTTGGAGGTATTGTGGCTTTAAATCGCTCTGGTCAACTGAAGAATTGTATGCCAACAAAGTTTTTGTTATGGAGGGAAATACAAATAGACATATGAGGAGGAGAACAGGAAAAGAAGTAGAGCATGAACCAGAGAATTCAATTCAATTAATGTCTTTAACTAGAGTAAGAATGTGACAATATCTGTAGTTTATCTCATAAGGAGTACCATTACTTTCTCAATAGTTTGCCATGCTTACACATGTATGAGTATAATTGATTTTCTTTTTGTACATTTCTGTCTCTTAAATTGAATTCATATTGGTCTTAAAAAGTCTTAAATTTGAATTGGTGAAGCCTGAAAAAACCCTGTTATGCAAGCAAAGAGAACAGATAGAGAATGAGTAAAATAACATATTTGCAAAAATGTATCAACTGCTCCACCTGGCTTTGTGAATTAAAAAACAGAGGTCCACCTTTGGTTCTGAACTGTAAACTATGACAAGTCACCATTTTGATTCTCAGTCTGGCTGTTTTGAGTTGGGGCTCCTGCTCTTTACCGCATGATTTAGCAATTAGGATTAGCAGCACCTAGTGGCTTTTCTGTGCGTGTGAAAGTCAGAAATGCAGAAGATACGGTTCTCTCTCTCAATATGTGTGAGATAACGAAAGTGTTACAAGAGTAATCTCAAGTGTTACAAGCGATATCTGGTGGCCCACAGATGGAATCCTTCCCACTGAGTGTGTGTGTGAAGTGAGTGTTAAGTACCTATCCTGCAAGGTGCTGCCCACTGTGTGGCTGATGATCATTTCATGCAGCCCATGTTAGGCACTTGCGGCAGCTTCATTATATCTTTAAAAGGATTTTTATGGCACTGTGCAGCAAGGTAATGATGATCAATCAAGCATAATGTTAGGAGATGCACTCCGCTCTCTAGGTGACTTTATAAAATGTAACGGCGGAAAGAGACTGAGAAAAAATGAATCTTTGATTATTTAAATTTGAATCCAAAACTGTTTTCAACTATTTTTGGTTGATAAAAAAAATTGATGGGATTCAATTAAATTTTTTTATTGAGCTAATTGCATGTTTTTTAATTGATCACAGTTGTGTTTAATGGTAAATTGTATAAACAAAACAGCCTTTTCAGTTCAAACCGCTTTCTTACTGCTAAATTGTTAAACAAATAGACATATGAGCTCAAAAACAAAATATATGTATTGCTTTTAATCTTATTTGATTGACTCATAGTACTATTCTAACCTTTCAGATTGTCAGTGCTTCAGGAACCTCTGATCTATGAAGTTATAGGGACAAAAAGTTTAACCAGAGAAAAAAACATAAACTTAAGTATTATTTCAAAACAGAAAAAAGTTTAAAAATACTTTTCAGACTCAGCTTATCGAAAACCAAGTTTTTCAAAATTGCTGTGTTCCCATTATAGGGATTTATTTTCAAAATGTCAAACTGCGCAGTTATATGGTCAATGGAAGCCCAGATAGTGACATGCTGAAGGTATTGAACCAAGAAGAGAACTGGAACATGAACGACCTTGGACAGTTCTGCTTTAGACAGAAGCTTCTTCTAGTTCCTTTCAGCCCAAACACCCAGCCAGAGTTGTCTGGTAGAGTAGTACTGTGACTATTGGATCTCAAGTCGTTAGGATCCTTGGGGATTTGAACATGGAAATAAAGACGGATTCCAAAACTCATTTATGTTCCACAGGTTTACAATTTACAGTTAAGAGACTGGACAGGACTTGATGTTCCATAAGATCTCCTTTGTGTCTTCAGATTTTTTTTTGTATGCGTCTTAAATTCTCTTTAGCAGCTTAACTCCTTTAGGTGGCCACAGTTGATACCCCAGAGCACCAAGCCCCCTTCAAGTCAGACTAGTGTGAACATCTTTTTAATGAGAGCAGGTACGGCTAAACCAAGCTGTGGTTAAACTTCCCACTGCCTTCTGACACAGAGCATTGCTCATTAATTAGTCATGGCATTATTTCCACTATCAGCAGAAGTTATGTTAATAGCCTAAAATTTGAACTGCAGTACCTAGAAAGAGATAATTATTGGTGTATACCAAAGATTTTGAAGGACTTGAAAAGTGTTGTTACCTACTTCAAATCTGCTCCAAAACAAAAAGAAAAGAACCAGATTTTATCCAGTTTTATGGCTCCATATGCATATTCTTCTTCTCCTCTTGTGATCAGGTGGTGGAGTGAGACTGAAGCACCACTTTTTTCAATTATTCACCCTGATTACATTCCATAATACAGTCCTATTTACATACTGAATGTAAAACCTGATATTTCCCTGTTAAAAGCTCCTCATGAATACTCTATTTGCAAGACAACAATGTAGCCAAAATGACAGCTCCAATTTTCACCTCTGGAACAAAAAAGAAGCCTTGCTTGTTCTTCCAAACAATCAAATTCTAATCAGTTGAATTTTTAGGCAAGCAAATTAGGGGTGGATGGAAAATTATACAATTGTACTGAAGAATATGTCGGTAATTACTTAGATGGAGCAGGAAAACAAAAAAAGAAAGAAAAGAGAAGATCAACAAAAAAGCGTTGTGACAGGCCGGGTGGTTGATTGGACGTTGAGAGTGCAGGGTGTTGTGACAAAGCGCGCTCCGGACCTGAACTGTGAGGAATGGGTTTCCTCACTGTAAGGTCAGGCACGGCAGCACCATCTCTCTGTGATTCATGTTCTCCACCACAACTTATCCTTAGTGCAGAGAAGGGCAGCATATTAGCGGCTAACATCCATGTTTCGACTGGATGTGAATTGGCCGTGGAAGTGGGAATGGAGAGAAATAAAGGGAGAAGGAGCCCAATTAAAGCTCTGTGATGAAAGGAGGAAGAAGTTGGAGGAAGGGGAGTCAGAGAGAGAAAAAGCAGGGAGAGGGTGGAATGTAATATTTAGGTTACAGGAGAGCAGAGGCTGTAAAACAGACTTTTAGAGGAATTATAAAGGCCTACATATAAATGAATTCTGTAGCTTATATTTGGGGTTAGCGTGGTTAACAAGGCTTGCATTACAGAAACATCAGTGGGTTTGTTTTTCCTAAAGAGAATCTAAACGTTTTACTTCAAAACCGTTCAACCCTGTAACAGCTCAAAACATACAACAGACCCACGTTCCTGAACCGAAATCATCCAGTTATCGGCTAAAAGTTTCTCTCTCTTCTTAGTGTCTTTCTACACCTGATAATCTAGTAGATTTGGTTGGATTGGTGACCAAAATTGCAGCATTTGTCAGTTGGTGTGGTTCTCTGTCTCACCTTACAGTGTCAAACGAACCAAACTGTTTGAAGAACTTGTTCCCCTCCTCGCCTGTGGTGGCGCTGCACCAGGAGCCACTGAAGGAAGCAACATGAAAACCTCTAAAGAAGACACTCAGGACAACTTCCTTTTTCACAAAACAGAAACAAAAATGGAGTGGCATCAGATTTTAGTGGTTGTAGATTTTCTCTTGTTTTTGACAAAAGACAACAACCCATTTCACCCGCTATCACTAAACTTGGTTTGTTGTGGTTGTACGTACCCAGAATGCCCTGCACTACAGTTCAATTCCCACTTCTGGAGCGGTCTCGTGTCCGCTCCAGAAGCATTCGATCCACACCAGAGTTCACTTCAACAGAACCCAGACTGAGGTTTTTAGGCGAACCACAGTGGCTTCTTTTGGCCCAGGTCAAAGTTTGATTACGTTCCCCGAACAAACGGGAACTTTCTATACAAACAAACTGGAGTTTAATTAAAGTGAACTAATTTGGTGTGAATGAACCCTTAGGCTCACTAAAGTAATGAGGTTGCTAAGTTTGCAACATTAAACGTAAGCCGTCTTCTTCCTCCTGAAAAAAACAACTATTTTTTCGCCATCTTGTGGTAGCGGACACACTTTACATCCAGACGTGCTAAAAAGCAAACATTTATCTGAATCCTTTAAATTTGAATAGCTCAATGACTTTTTGTGTTGCAGCTGCATCCATATGCATTTAGTATTGTTTGGAAGACAGAGATCAACGGACCATCCCCTCGAAGCATCATCAAGATGTCCCCTTTCTAGTTCTCTCTCTTTTCACCCTCAATTTTCAATTATTTAGCCCCCTTCATTAATAGACATGACTTGGGAGTGTGAATTCTCTGTGCCAGATCTGCTGTGACTCTGGGAACTGGGAGGGAGGACTTCAGTGGGTTTTTTCTTTTTTTGTTGTTTCTTTTGCCCTCCCGGTTGTGGCGCCTCAGATCAGTGGCTGACAGCCTCGTTATTTTATCACAGAGGCAAATCAGAGGAAAGCTCGTGCTTAACTCCAACCCCTCATTTTCTTCTGCTGCAGCCTGGTGTGCTCTTCAGAACGCCAGCTTGTGATTACGTAACGTCCTTTAAGTCTCCGCTGCATGATGTATGACACCAGGAGCAGCGGCACCGAAAAGGACTTAAAGATGTCAGAAGAATTTTATGTCTGCTCATTATTATGCAATTTGCTTCTGGTCTATTCATTTATTATCACTAATGATCAAAAGTAGAATAGTTGTTTTTTTTTCCTTCAGTTTTAAACTGAGCGAACAGGCTTTGAGAGCTGAGCTTAATCAGACCCCAAACAGGAGAAGGTGAGGCAGTTTTAGCCACCGTGTTGGAGGGAGGAAAGGCTGTTGGAGTCACAGCAGAGACGTAAATCAGCAACATAAAAACATTATTTACAGTTTGGTGCACAGAAATGTTCGAAAGCACAGATGAAGAAATCCACACAGCCCTGCGGGGAAGATGTTGCATAGCAACATTTTCTGTGAGAGCCTTGTTTGCGTATGTGTAAGCGTAGAAAGGAAGAATGGGATTTCTAACAATTTTTGCATAGGTTATCAGTTGTGGCATCTCGCTAGAAGAACAGAAGAAGCAGCGCCTATTAAAGAAAATCAGAACAGGAAAAGTCGATACATGTAGATTAGAAAGTGAATGTGCTGCTTCCAAGTTGTTGATGTGGGTTTATGAAACACCTTCCTCAGCAATTAAAGGGCCAGACTTTTACTTGCTATCTGTACTTGTTCTTTACACTACAGCAGGAGACATTTTGCAACATAATCTACACTGATCTGGCATAATATTATGACCGTCATGGCTCTGTCAAGTTGGTGTTTTCAGTGACCAAGAACATGGAGAGAGAGTGAGAGAACACAATGGAGCACAACAGAAGCAACTAGTGGGAACAATATCTGTGTCTCCATTGACCATATAGTTTCAGAATTTGACATTTTGAAAAAAAAATTGCTCAGTAGAAACGTGCCAATTTCAAAAACATCTCTTGAATTGGTGCTAACATGAGGTGTTTTTTTTTTACCATATGGAAATTGGTTTACAGTATTTCATAAAAGATTAGAATGGAAGCAATGTTTTTGCATCAAACGAGTCACATGATCAACAGCTGGATGTTTCTACAATGACCCAAACTACAAAGAGGATGACAGGAAGTACTTTTAGGATGATGGAGCTGCATGTTTTTTAATGACTTATCACATAAACAAAGTTATTGACGTGTGAAACACAGCAACTGTGAAATTGCGGAATATTGACAAAGTTTTGTGCATATTTACAAAAAATTGCAGCTGATGTTGGTGGTGACAAACTGATAGTTGGAAGAACTAGGGAACAATGCAGTCCGAGTGTCAGAAAACTTCCATCCATCCATTTTCTATACACACTTGTCCCTTAGTGTGGTAAGGAGGTACCACACTAAGACATCCAGAAAACTTACTTCTGAAATTTCCCACTAGTTTATAACTCTTAGCTTTACATGCTACAAGCTCTACAGTATCTTCTGTTAAGGTGAGGGAAACACAGCTACTGTTCAAAGCCATCGTTTAATTCAGTTGTACACAGCAAATTTGGAAGTGTTAATTCAACTCCTAGAGCGTTGAATTCAACACTTTGAAAGTGTCTATATTGGTTAAAATGATTGTGTTAAAATGACACTTTTGAAAGTGTTATTTGTGAAAGAGTTGAATCACACAGTGTTGCTTTGCCTAACAGTAGTGTATAGTGTGAAAAGTTAACACTATGAATGTGTTAATTTAACCCAGAATAGTGTTAAATATAGAACATAGCAATCTGAGTTTTAAAATACTACTGATAGGGTATGCTGTGGTGGCTCAGGGGTTAAGCGCACAGCCCACATATGGAGGCCTTAGTCCTTGACGTGGCTGTCGCAGATTCGCATCACAGCTTTTGCTGCATGTCTTCCCCTTCTCTCATTACCCACTTTTCTGTCAATTCACTGTCAAATAAAGGCCACGAGGGCTAATAAAACTTTTTTTTTTTTTCTGAAAATACCACTGGTAGTCAATAATCCCCAAATTCATTTTAAAATAAATTAGATGCCACTTGAATCTACAAAAACACCAACACAAGTTCCAGTACATAATCTACTTTCATAACAAAACAAGAACATCACACAGCACTGACAGCAATATACAACAAAGGTCATGCATTCATGGTACTTTGCACTGAAGGTGAAGTGTGCTTTGAAAGTTGTGCCAACCTGTCTGAAGAAATGTGATGAAGTAATCATAACAGGCTTCAGTCACCAACATGACATACTAATAAAGAACATATATTTTGGCAGTTTTTAGATGTGCCACAGGTATAAAACATCGGAGTAGGGTTGCCCCCCCGTCTCGTAAAATACGGAATAGTCCCGTATTGCACCAATACGGGACGCGATTTGTTCCATATTCCTATAAATGTCTGATAGACACACCTATCACACACATATTAACACTAAGTGCAACAATAATGACCAAAATAAAACACAGGAAATATTAAGGTCAACTAAATTCTCGTGGCGGGAGCGAAAGGACCCCAGAACGCACTGGACCGACGCTGTTGTCACGGTTGCCTATAGACGGGCACTACGCAGCCGCGGTGAGCTGCTATCAACCCGGGTCTTTTTAAAACCTCCTTGATCCGATACTCCACCATACTTAGAAGCAAAACCTCTCGTAAAGATGCATACGCAAGTACGAAGATGCAAATCCCAGGCTAAATAATGTTAGTGAGGATAAATAAAGAGAATTTAAAAAAATGTGTCCATTGTAGTGCAGTGCGGTACCCAACAGAATAGATCAGGAGAGGAACTGCAGAACCTAAAGAATCAGAAATCAGCTTCTCTTCATCCCTCAATCATCTCCTAAGGCTGATATAGTGCATAGCATTTTGCTATGATTAAGTTTCTTATTGTGCTTTTAGTCGACTTTATTGGTTTGATTATTTGCTTATTTAATGTATAATAGTATCAGCCAAAATAATACAAATGGTCATGTAAAGAACAAATCATTAACAGATTAACAATAAATACATAAATATTTCCTACTTTAAAAGGTTTGTTAATGCTTTCTGTGCGTTTTATTTTGAAATGTTGATATATTTTATGAATTCAGTGTTCATTTAATGTATTATTAACCTTAGGATATAAAGGGTTAATGTATTATTAATGCACCAGACACAGACCTGCAGCCCAGGGGTGGTTCTAGATGGGGGCCAACGAGGTACCAAAGAAATTATACTATATAAATGTCTCATGTTAATACTCAGTGGTGGATTTTTTTAACCTTCACAATTTTACTTTAACAATGAATTAAATATTCTAGTGCTGCACTTTTAGCTGCTGTATGGAGATAGGATCACAACAGTGACATGCGGTGAGGTTCATTGCTGGTGAGGCACTGACTTATGACTTAGGCACAATGCATGTTATTGGACCTACGGAAATTCTGCGCATGCATACAATGCTGGAGGGCAAAAAGACTAATCTTTTACATGTCATTCATAGCCGCGTTAACTCAGTGAAACTTAGAAATGTATGTATTGATTTTGTGCTATGATCCACAGCAAAGTTATCTGTATTGGTCAAGCTACGCAGACTCGTTGCCATAGCAACTGACAACAATGCCACTTCATGTTTTAGGATTTAACACCAAAAAACATTCAAGAATTTTGCACACAGAACAGAACATTTAGTCTGTTGTAGTAGTATGTTTTAGGCTTAATGTTTAATTAATAAATAATTGCTGTGGTAGATTAGCTACCGCTTCTACTTAACTGAATTATTTAGACATACAAACTGCCCACAAAACGCACATTTCATAAAAAAAAAAAAAATCTTATTGCTGTCTTACTTTTATGTATCAATGAAATCCATGCACCGCTAATTCTGCACAAAAATATCCGTTCATCCAAAGCCAAGTCTTTTCAACTTCGTTTGAGAATCATCAAACTGTCTCGAAGCAAAACTTTCAGCTCCGGTGTTGCTCTTCCTTTAGTTATTATCTCCTGCTTCAATTGAAAATCCACTTTAGAAAACTGTTAAAGTGTAGAAATGAAGTCTTTCATGTTTCCGTCGGAAGAGAGGAGAAAACAAATATATCGCTGTACTTTACTTATTTACATTTATTAGATATTACAAAAATGTTGGTCTTTCAATATCAGTGGTTTCAATAAAATTGTTTTCAAAATGTTAAAAAAAAAAAAAAACTTTACTTATTTACTGTATGGCTAGCTCCATGGCTAGCACATTGTGTCTTACTCTACAGTTGTGCAGTCACAATATCTGGGATCATGAGCGCCCCCTGCCATGAGGCAAGAGAACTGCCTGCCTCACTTCGAGTCTGTTCTCTGCCGTTTCTGTTTGCTCCTCTGCACACAAAACACGATACAAACACAGTTGGTGACAAAAAAAAAACACTGTACATTTTATACATAAGCGAAATTATGGAAAATCAGTCCATATATTAAATGTTTTTTTAGCCATTTTATTGCTGACCTACAAACAAGACAAACTTGCCCCCAAGTTCGATTTATTTAATTTTGATTATCATGCTCCAAACTTTGCGAGGACTGACCACCCAGCTCACCCGCTTCCTCATACACACAGAGCCAGCAGCCAGTAACCTTCCCATTCATACTTGGTGACGTCACGCCCACATCGACACGCCCACCACCAGGTCTCAAAGCCGCTGCTCCTGTCATATCAATAATTACTTATTTCATTCATATTGCTCTTATAGAGCCTCAGTGAAAACATATTTATTATTATTAACGCTTTGGTGCAAAAAACTGATTGAAAATCGATTTATTTACTACATGTTTATGTCTGTTTAGGCTAAGATGGAACGGCACTGAAAGCAGCCCTTTAAACCATTCCGACTATGAACACAATGGAGACACAATCAGATGACTTATTACCCCGCGATAATAACTCAATAGTCCATGGAAAAACCTTATAAGCTTGTATTAAAGCAGAAAGTACGGCGGTCACTGTAAAAAAGGCTTACAGTATCAATTATGCCGCATGAACTGATCAGTAGATTATTGCGAGGGAACCCAAAAGTATTGTGAGGGAACGCAAAAGTTTTGCGAGGGGGCGCAAAAGAAAAAAAAAATTCCCCTGTCCCTTGGAGGGCTCCGTAAAAGTTAAAAAGGTCATTGATATTTCTTTTTTTAGACACACAGGTGGTGGCGTTGAGCGTTTCAGAATTATGCAGAGAAAAATAAAATAGGAGTTGAAAATGTTAG